>NC_056477.1:25090574-25190076 GCF_008729295.1 Plectropomus leopardus | reverse complement strand
TAAATGGTGTGCCACATAATAATTTGAGTGTTAAGAAAACCTTTCAAAATTAAAATTTAAACCTTTGTTTTACATGAGAAGATCAGTAATTACATCCATCGACCGAAGCTTGTTAATTTTCTCAAAGTGAAGTATTGAATATTTGAGAACACTGTGCTTGTCTAAGAGTGAATTTATTGATTTCTTCTTGTTTTCTTTCCAATGAAAACACTGCAAAATATTAACCACTGGATGATTTGTCTCAGGCTTTAGTGTCCCATTAGAAATTAGAATACAGTGCCCTCTCCTCTGGGACAGACAGAGTCCAGGCAGGCAGAGCTGAGGAAATAGGCGCAGTGTGAAGGCGACGTCCCGGGCGCTTTTTATTGTTATCTAACTGGATCAGGGCGCATCTTCAAAGCTCCCCAGATAAAGAGCTCCAAAAGGCTGAAGGGACTCCTGCCTCCACAGCGACAGATCATCGATAAAGGAGACGACCGGGCCCGGCCTCTTATCTGCTTTGTCCAATGACTAAACGATCAGTTTGGTGGCATTGTCCCCGAGCTGCTTCACGCGGAGATCTCTCACGGGAGGCCTGCAGATCCCACAGCTTAGGCTCTGTCTGCTTGGGTTATTGGACAGCTAATGAACATGATGGGAATCTGTCAGTCATCGTGTCAACACTTAAGTGGACAGAACTGAGCATTTAAAACCGAAAGTGTCTGTTCCAAATTATTCTTTGGGCTGGATCTTGCCTAATTTTATTATGAATATATGTAATCTATGTAGCCTTTGGTATGTGAAGCAGCCAATTACAGGATTACCTCATCATCCTCTGGGCTTTGCGCTCACAGCCCCCGCAGCTTCCTCGCAGCTTGTTTTAGCATATTTACATTTGAACGGGCCGACAATCAGCCGTAATTGTGTTGCTACTGTAATACCTTTGATCTGTAATGTTTGAAGCGCCTGTGCCAAATGCTGGCTCTCAGGGTAGCCGGCGCCAGCTCCTCACCAGGGTATTAAAGACATGTCAATACGATCCAGGATTGCTTGTGTTTCCTCCCATTTTAACGAAGTACAACTGAGAGCTTAGATCTATCTTTTAGCATCATCCATCCATCCGTCCCAATTAATACATTAGGTGTAAGTAAAGTACAAAATCGTCATATCTAGTGCCAGAAGATGTATCCACATTATTTATTTATGTAAAAGTAATGTCAAAACACTACATTACAAGTGCAACTCCTACATTCCTACATTCATATTTTTGTCAACAACAAAAAAAAAGTGGTTTGAAGTGGAGCAGCTTTTACCTACTGTATATTATAATAATGGGTATCTTAACTGATCATGTTTTGTGTGTAAACTCTTGATCAGAAAAGTAGTTGTGAGTAAAATATTAGCTCCTGAAATCTAGTAAAGACATATATAAGAGTACAGAAGCTCTAAATTATTACTTTCACTCTGGCTTTTATTTTGACAAAATTGAATACATTTAAACCACAATGTGATGCAGAAATATATACAAATTGGTGCATTTTGATTCACCAGAATGCAGGACATTACAGGGCAAATTTCAAGTACATGCATAACTACAAATAAATTCTGTTAATCAAAAAGTAAGCAGTAAGAATTTTGAGAATATATATATATATATATATACTTTATTTCTTGGTAACATACGCCACCCTAAAAAGCCCTAAATGGAGCCTACTTGATGAAATACAAGGTATTTTTTTCACAGTTTAAAGGACTTAAAGGACAAAATCCATTTCTGTCTTCCCTTCCATTCCCTCATCCATCTGTCCTTTGCTTCCTTCCCTACTTTGTCAAAGGTAACTCAGCTACTTAGTGGAAATGTATTTGAGTTATACATAGTATACATTTTATTAAGGGAAGTGTAGTGAATAGAAAGTGAAAGTTGTCAAAAATATAAAAACTGAAATAAAGTGAAAAATTCTCAAGTACTGCTACAAAGTATAATTACTTTGATAATGTAACAAAGCATAATTATTTCATTAATATAACAAGATATAATTGACGTTATTACTTTGTTACATTAGGCTACACCACTGTGTTTAACACAAAAATTTCAGGCAGAGGACCCCCCAGACCCTTAATATTTGATTTGTACACCTCACTGTTGAAACGAAACATATAGCCTTGCTTTCAATCAACTATAGATGCTTTATATTGTTACTGTATTTGATAACTTATTTGAAGTTTAAGAGGGATAGATCAGTCATGAACATTATTGTTTAAAATAAGAGCCCTGACTGAGCCTGGCCTGAGAAGCCAGGTCATTTTTGACACCTCTCCTCCAGTGCTCCTGTATGCAGCAGCAACATGAAAGTAATGTAATGTCTCCACCTCTGCAGGAGATACAGCTGTTTCTGCAGAGTTTCAGTCGGGGCGGACAAATGTATGAGCTCAGGAGGGTTCTCACAGACTCGGTGGCGCCAGGTCTTCACACACTCACAGGATATGTAAAGACTTCAATAACGAGCCATTAACCCCTAATCATCGCGATCGATCAGGCGTTAACAAGGGCCTCTACATATGCAAATTGAAAGCCAGCAAGAGCCAGGGCCCCTATAAAAGCTGACCCTGGACAGGGACCGCCACCACACACTCCCTGTGACTTTTAGTGGATTTACAGGTCACTGAGCAGCACTGCGAACATGGTGAAATACTTTTCAGTGGACTGGCTGGCCCAGAGCCATCACCACACCACGGCGGCCGAGGAGCGTGGAGCTGGCACGGACACTGCGCCGACCTGCAGACCCCATATTCCCTGCATGGTGCAGCCGCGGCCGCCGACTTTTGGCAAGGGTTACCTGCAGCCAAAACCCAAAGCGTCGAAGCTTGCTGAACATCTGGAGCAAGTGGAGAGCAGCGGGCAGGACTCCAGCCTATGTTCACCTTCTCATCCAACAAGTTGCGCCTCACCAAGTAAGTACAGCAGTAGCCTAAAACTCCTATAGCCTATTTATATCATTAAATGCGTCTTTACGCACAAGCACTGTACATAACCAGAGTTTCCTGTTCCTCAGTTTCAGAAATCAGCGGGTATTCATCCGGATACGAGAGCGAGGCGGCTTCCTCTGAGTGTCCTTCTGTAGATGAGGGAAGTGACATGGAGAAAGACGGACCTCAGCGCCGCGTGCGCACCAAGTTCACCCCCGAGCAGATCAACAAACTGGAAATCATCTTCACTAAGCACAAATATCTGGATGCAGGAGAGAGAGTGAAAACAGCGCAGAAGCTGAACCTCACAGAAACTCAGGTACGATGTCAGATTTTAAATATCACGTTTTGAATAATTGATTAATAACACTGTTTCAAATTCTCCGATTGTGCATTGCTCTGGATACTAACTGCATTTTTGCTCTCTCTCACAGGTGAGAACCTGGTTCCAGAACAGGAGGATGAAGCTGAAACGGGAGGTGCAGGACTACCTCGCCCCTCAAATGCCACCCGTGATGTTCCAGCCTCTACCCCCGGTTCAGTACCACAGCGTGGCTGGACAGCGACCCCATTACCCTGCTACCAACCCGGCCTTTTACCCGCTCCCAGTCCCGCAGCTGGTCCAGATGCCGCCTCACCACCCTCAACATGTCATGATCCACAACCCACGTTTCTACTGAAGAGATGCCAACTTTAGAAACTTTTCCTACTGAAACACTTAGAATCCAAACAAGTGCAATCCAGAGTTGTTTTATTTGATGTGTGATTTTTATTATATTTGGTATAAAAGTTGTATATATAATTTACTAAAAAAAAAGTATATTTATTGTTGATTAAAGTTTATTTGCTACACTGCAGCACTGGACTCTGTCTATTCTTTGCCTTGCATGCATAACATCTAAGCTATTAGACAAGCCCACAACACTGGATATCTCAAAGATAAAGGTGATGATGTTATCTTTATTGCAGGATTAGCTCAACATGAATAGATCATCCTGTGTTTCATCTCAAGGCGGGAGGGGGTTAAAAGACTGATAAGGGTGGGAGTTGTCCATAAAGGCTTATCACCATGCATTGTATGGCTTTTGATTCTGTCATAATATCAATATGGTACGAGGCCAGCACACAGTCAAGCCAGTCCATATAAACAAATCATAATAAATTCAATCACTGAGGACTGTGCATTGTCTACAATAAAGCAGGCTGCATCAGATTCTTAATGTGCGTCTCATACCCCCCGCCTCCCCCGTCCACACACACACACACACACACACACAACTGTCAACAAAGACTGACCATATGCTCGGCTTTCTTGTGCGTTGTTTGTCCCCATCTCTGCACTTCAAACGGCACCTAACGGGGAGATCATGGTCAACAATTAGTCCTAATTAAGCCGCTTATTGATGAGTTTACACGGAGCCCTCCGGCCTGGCTCCAGAGAGTCTGGGCTTTTATGTGGATCACAAATCTGAGCTCTGGTTTGAAGTCTGGGGCCTGAAGTTAAAACTTGATTATGTGATGAGATGTGGAGATAGACACGCTTGATTCACAGCTACTTTGAGATAATTAAAGGGTTGCATGGGTTTACAGTTGAGTCGGGATATTTCTTCAGTATTTCCAGTCAAAATTATAGCGTCATCCCCTGGATTTTTTTTTTCATGAACAGACTCTATTTTTATGTTTCATATGCACTTTAGCACCTTGATTAGCCTTGGCATTATAAATATTAGTAAAAGTATATTAGTCATTAGCATTGAGAAGAAACAAAGCACTTGCTGAACAATTAAAAGATGTATTGAAAAATATTTTAATGTGCAATTTATGACTGAGAGTTTGTGCACAAACCATGACCAGTATATGAAATATGATGCTTTGTTTCACAAATCAGGTATAGTTTTATCCACATCGATCATCTACAGAATCAAAGTACTTAAATATTGTGTGCTTACAGTGCTTACATATTAGTGTATCAGTAATAACTTCATGCACCGATTTTGGCCTCTTCTGCATCAGTTAGAGGTATAAATGTCTCCGATTTTGTCTAAATAAAAGTCCCATGCAACTTTCTCCCTCCATCCTCCCCAAAATCTACACCTATACAGGTTACGTGTTGTATGGGTTTTGAAGGGGCCTCAGCAAATGTCTCATTCAAATAAAGTCAACAAAGATCAAACAGAGCCTTCTCACTTTCTGACTGCAGTCACACCCAGCCTGTCCCACCATAACAAAGGCTTCATCATCACCAGACAGCTGGGCTCCATCTGTCTGTGGCTGCAAAAGCCAACCACAGATTTGCCAGCCAGGATTAAGACATTTCAATTTGAAAAATGTTTTTAATTTTAAAAGATTTTATTAAAATCTTAACACGTGACTTATTGTATATATATTTATGGAATATGGATCACTTTAAGAATGTCTGTGGCCAGGAATCAAGCCTACTGGAAATCGTTCTGTTATTGTGCTGGTATTTTAATTGATGGCCTTGTATTCATAGCGGATACCGCCCTGATTCACTTTATGCAGAGATCATTTAGTGTGAGATGCCAGCTAAATGATACTCAGACTCACTGGCGCCTGAGCATCTCAGCCAGCCATGAACGTGAGAAAAACCACAACTCCAGACTCTATTAACCTCAATTACAACCACCATCAAGTTTCTATCGTTCCGTTGAGAGCCCTTTGCATATGCAAATAAAGACGTGTGTCCCTCCTACATAGCGGCCAAGAGTCACCTAAGCGACTATAACACACACACACCGAGACCTCTGCTCGGGTTAAACATGGCAAACTTCTCTGTAGAATGGCTGTCCAGAAGTTATTATGAGGATGCTGCGATCCATACAAAGGTCCACGAAGAAATGGAGGAATTTGCAAAGAGATCAAGAAACCAATACTCAACGACCTCTCCAAACAGTAAGTACATTGATAAACTTTGTCTTAAAAGATGAGATTGACGGCTCTTATTGATTCTGGATGAATGAATTAAAAGCCCTGTTGTCGCTTTCAGATAGTTGCGGTCACACTTCGGGCTCCGAGAGCGAGTTGGGGGATGACAGCGAGGGGGAGGCCACCCAACAACGAAGGATGAGGACCAAGTTTACCTCCGAGCAGATCAGCAATTTGGAAAAGGAATTCAGCAAGCACAAATACCTGGGTGCAGTGCAGAGGGGGAAGGTTGCAGAGAAGCTGAATCTCTCCGAAACTCAGGTAAGTTTGGGGCAGTGAGCCTCGAGGCATCGAAAGTCACAGTAAAATTAAGAACATCTTAAAATTCATTAGTTGGAGCTCAATCGCCTCAAATAGTTAGTGTAAGGCTCCTGGTGAGTGTGTTCAGTTATATCATATTTAATTACTGGGCATATTTATTAATGACTGCTTTGTATTCCCCCAGGTGAAAACTTGGTTCCAAAACAGAAGGATGAAGCTGAAACGAGAGGTCCAGGATCTGCGTCCGGACTTCCCATCGCTCACCGTAGCCGGTCTGCTGCCGCCTCGGCTGTTTCAGCACCCCGCCCTCAGTGGACAGTTCCCCACCGGCAACGGCCACTACCCGCAGCTGCAGCCGCTCCACAGGACGACCCTGCCGGCCTCTCTCCATCACCAGCACCGCTCCCACCCTCTCACCATACCGCCACACTTCTACTGAACTCTGACACCCAAAAAGCCAATGTTCAAGATATAAGACCTTTATTGTCATATGCACAGTACAAATACAACAGGTTACAATGGGATTCCTAAAATGTCAACCTCCCGTCACGCAAAATAATATACATTTTTAAAGTTTAAAAGTAATCATGCTTCCTGCAAATAAATATTCTTGAAATAAGGGCACTATGCCTCATGAAAATGCAGTGTTGTCTAGAATCTAGATACTTTATTATTGCTCTCTTTAAAAGAGGCTTTAAACGATGTTTTAATATATACATGAAGCACTAATGATATAACTTTTGTGTATGATATAAATGTAAATGTATTTGCTGCAAATATTATATATTCAGTGTCGAAAATAAAATTAAAGACCAGAAACTGTGGTTTTGCTTCTTTGTCTTACAATCAAAGCTGCATGGGATATTTTCCCCAGGAGTTATATTAAGACTTTATTTATCCTCCAGGGATAAAATGCATTTTAAACAATCACAACACCTATAACATGATACTAAGTTATTACTTCGTGTGCTTTTTAAAGGGGCATTTTGATGATTATCTTTGCTTTTTTTTTTTTTTTTTTTTTTTTTTTGGCACGGGAAAAGGCGTCCCCCCCCCTTTTTTTTTTTTTTTTTGATCAAGTACCAACCCTTCGTCAGTTTTGCGAGTTGTTCGGGGGTCAGAGGCCAGAGTTTGGGGGCTGGGTCAGGGATTCTGACTAGTGATATGTTTTCCGATAAAAAACAAATTATTTGCGCATATCTTAAATATGATTTCATCCTTCCAAATATCTTCAAAGAGAAAACACATGAACTCTTGGCCACATAACCAAAGCCACCACTAAACCAGTAGATCGTGTGTCTTGCCATCTGTTGCAACATTGATGTTAACTTTTAACAAAAGGAACAAATGCCGCAGTCTAGTGTTCCTGTTCCCACCATATTGCGACCATGCTGGGCTTTATTCTCACGCCCCGTCTCTTACTCCATCTTTTTCTTTAAAGAAACTTCACATCGGCCACGGAGGATCATAGACAAGTAAAGTGGCCAGTTACCTCACACTCAGGTCGCTTATTTAAAATATCCACAGCTACACATTAGGATGAAGTTTGAGGTATCACAGGCTCTCAGATGCTGTCTCTGGCTGCTGCAGGTAAATATTTTCCTTTGGCATCCGGGGGCATGGCTCCAAGCTGCGATGGCTCTCTGCTCGTTGTAGATTTGAATCTTCAAAGGGACATCAAAGCGGAGCTAACTGCCAGATCATTGAGATCCATTGAGCTCTATTGTCTCCCGATCGAACAATTCGCACCTAGTTGAGAGGCGCGCAGGGACGGCGCCCTCCAGTCTGCCAGAGGTGTATATTGCCTCACTTTAAAGTCATTAGTTGACACCAGTTAAATAGGTAACTGATTGAGTCACTCTGTCATAAAGCAGACATGCCTTGTTAAGTTATGATTTGGAGTTGGGATTAATACCTGCTGGTGGAGTGATTACATTTACTGCAGGTTATCAGATGCTGACATATGCTCTGTCAGTCAGATCTGGGTTCCTTCTGTGGGTTTTATGGTTCACAGTTGATTCAAAGGAGGATGCAAAAGGCCCATCTCCCTCCACATACAAGTTCAGTTTAAAAGGAAAATAAATACTGACACCTCCCACCAGGAGGCACAATTATCAAAGGAGACAATTCAATGCATGAGGCACCACAATAATGAGAGGAACATTATTCTTTTAAAGGCTTACTGGACCATATATCCATTGATGCACAGCATTTACACGAAGCAGCATGCAGTGCAAAGGCCTCAGTCTGTGGCAATAGCTGGTACAGTTCCTGGCACTAATGGAAACATGAGCATCAGTAAACGATCCATTGTGAGAAGAGGGCAGAGCATTGATGACATGAATGACAATGAGTGTTTCACTGATCCTTTTGACTCAGGTGAGTGGCTGCCTGGGTGGAGAGGTGTGAACAGTCTCGCTGAAGCTGCAGCTGGATGGCAGCAGACAGACTGGAGTCAGGGCTGGATGATGGGGAGAGGACAAAGGCTGTTCACCAAGTTCAGCAAGAAGAGGGTAGCTAATGAGATGCAACATAAACTGATGATTACAGTGATGGAATCAAGCTCACATTATGTGGCTGCGAGATGAAGTATTTCAACTTTTTTTACATATGGAAAATCACTCAAAAAATGTTTGGTCAGATAATAAAATGTTGTTAAAGTTATACCCCAAAAAACCCAGAAGTCAATACATAATGATATAGTATACAGGCCTAACAATTCAAGTCAATTTTGAGGTATGTGTACTAGGTATTTCCATTTTACTTTACTTTAAACTTTTACTCCACTACATTTCAGAGGTTAGTATTAATGTGGCAGTACTCTATAGTCAACAACATTTATATGATAGTTACTTTTCCCAAAAAACACAGTGGATTTATAAACAGGTCTGCCAGGCACAGACCCAGGAGCCAGAAATATGTCAAGGGATCCCCTGGCCTTTGCTTGCAAAATGTCACCCAAATCATCATGTTCTGACCAGGAAGAGCCTTAAAATGACCACAAAGAGATATAAAGGAACTGCAAAGAGACACAAAATAACTGCAAAAATAGTCAAAACAGCTACAAAGAGTCACTAAAAAAAGTGACCCAAAGACACAGTAAGACACAAAATTACCCCAAGGAGACATTAACAACTACAAAAAGACACCAACAACCACAAGGAGACACAAAATTACTACAAAGTTGTCATACTACAGTTGACATATAACAACTAATAAACAACATAAAATTACCAAAAAGTGTCACAAAACCACAAAAAGATACATAACGACTACAAAGAACAGCAAAGCCACCACAAAGTCTGTGTTTCTTACGTCTGTGTAGCAGAGGAGAGCCTCTTGCATATCTTTGCTCAGGGGCCCAATACTTCTCATAATCTGTCCATGATGATGATACCTACAGCACTTTCAAAGACTTTTAGGTAGTGTTTCACAACTGTTTACACATCTGTATATATAATATATTTGTAGGCTACTTAACACCATGTTTATATATTTACTACACTGCTGCTTACCACCAGCTGATTAATTTGTAATTACTATCTGTTTGCTCTAACTTTATTTTATATATATTTTTATGTCTTATGTTTAGATTTTTTAAATGGTTTTTCCTTGTATGATGTTCATTTTCTTTTTATACATATTTTCATAAGCATTGTTGAGGGGAGCCTGAGACTTAAGATTTTCATTGCCAGCAACTCCATCTCTATAATCGCTGTGCATATGACAAATTTGGAAGCTGATATAATGCAACACATTTGCTACAAATTGGAAAGGTGGTTTCCAATCTTTTTGGCTTGCACCCTCAAAAGCAGTGTCCAGTTGAGCTCCCACTTACATTTCAGATGTTTGAGTTATTTTTTTTCCCAGCAAAGAGTCATTCCCCCTTTTCTTAGATGGTTTCATTAAAATAGGTGTTTGAAGCCCAAAGAGGTCAACTTATTTAACAGTTCACATAAAAGCAATGATTCAGTCTAAAATCCCCTTTTCCTCTTTTCCATGACCATCAATCATCAGTACCCCTCAAATTTAGCTGGTGAGCTTGGCTTCACACCAAACAGTACAATTATATTTATGTACTTAATCATACAGTAAATAAACTGTATCAATCAAAGAGGCCATTTTCTGTAGAACTTTACTTTTAATACTTTAAATTCATTTTGTTGTTATACTTTTACACTTTTACTGAAGAAGAGTTTTTAATTTCTAACTAAAATTTTAATAGCGTATTAATACAATGTTGTTACTTTACATAGTGGTCTGAGTACTTCTCCCACCTTTTGTTTCAGTCTTTTCATGAAGCATGAAATAGATAATTATATAATATGATAAACTGAGATTCTCATCCGAGGCTTATAAAAACACACACGAACGGAAGCTTTAAGAGACTTTTAGTACTTTTAGACTTTTAGAAGTTATTTGGTGGTGACACACTGGACAGTTTGGCAGTGTATATATGACAACACTTTTAGTGGCAAATAAAAAATGGTAGAATCTGTTCAAAATGTGTGTTTTTTATGAGGTTAAAGCAGCAATACTGAGGCAGTTTCTTGAGCACTGTTGCCCATCACAGTTGCCCAAAAAAATTGCCTAGTGTATCACCACCCTAAATCATATATGTGCAGGTAATAATAAGAATATACTCAACTTAAAGACCCCATAAATAACCGTCTAAAGAGTCAGAATGCACAAGTGTCAAATCCAGTATTTAATGCCAAGAGTACTTTATTCAAAAACAACAGCAGACAAATGATTCAGAAGCAGTTTTACTGGAACAATACGGTAGCAAAAATGAAACTCCACACACACAATGTCAACATGAATAAAAGATGAACTTTAAGTTATGAAAAAAATACAAAAAGAAATCGCAGAGACAGAAAAATCACCTGCGGTCAGTGTGTCAGGATCTGCACTTTGCAGTCTTCTTTCCTCTATACTGTTAGTCCAAAGCAGGCTGGAGCATGGTGTGTGTGTGTGTGTGTGTGTGTGTGTGTGAGTGTGCTTTGAGGTCAGCCGTCATGCAGAGAGGATGATGAAATGGCTGTCTGCCTGGTGGAATACCTCTGCAGCCCCATTTTCCCATGCCCTATGCCTCTTTAAAGTTACATCTGAAAGAGGTATATGCATAGGAAAAAGGAACAGCGAGTGCAAAGAGCCCTGCTGCCCTCTCTCCGCATGCTGGAGCCTGGAGGGCAGGGAAGGAAAATAAAAAAGAGAAACTGGTCAGTTACATGACTAAACGTTCAACAGAAGTAATAACTCAAATATTCTTTGGCTTTTTGACCGGGTAGAGCGTTTGACACATAGCAGCGGACTGAATGTTGAGTATAGAAATGACAGATCTTAAAAAAAACAATGCATGTAAGTCAATTTTCTAGTTTCCAACCTTTTTTTAAAAAAATGAAATGCAGTTTTGAAATGAATGAGGCGTGAAGAGGACTTACCCTGTAAAGCTCCAGATGAGTCTCCCTTGAGAAGGCACCTCCTCTTGGCCATTTATCCCTCAACAGGGACCTTGAAGATGTTTGAGAGAGACAGAGTAGCTGTTGTGCGTGCACACTCAGCACTTCTCCTCCCTCCTTGGTTAGAAGCCACGGCGGCGGCACACCTGTGGACACCAACTCTGATACACATTGTTCATTGTCTGTTGTGTCCCGATGACTCTGGTCAACAGTGGTTACAGTTGTGATTATCTCCTATCTGCACATGCTGTGGACGTCAGAGACGGAGCGTGGAGGAAGGGTTCAGGACGGCTCGTTCCTGCCGCTGGAGAAGTTTCTTATCTGTTCAGGGTTTTTTTTTTCTTTCTTTTTTTTGCTTCCTTTCTCTCTCCCAGAAGAGGGGCCCCCATGCTTTTTAGCACTCAAGGTCTCAGACAAGGACTCTCAGGGTGTGCTGAAGTGAGACACTGACACCAGCACACACACACACACACATGCACACACACACACACACACACAGACACACACACACACACACACACACACACACACATGCCATGCAGTGTGTGGTAGAGGGAGTGTTATGGCATGTCAAGGCCAGTGCAACCAGGCGAGGATGAAACTGTGCTCTTTTTTGGGAGCCTCTGAGTTAGCACAGTTGGGAGCAGCAGTCATACATCATAGGGTTTCATAAAGGGAGGATATATCTTATGATCATGTTGGCCCAGTTGAGGTCATGTCACACTACCCAAATGTATTTCTGGGCTAAAGATGCTGATAATGAGCACCACAAGATGAGTTGCATTATTTTAAATCCTTACAGTTAGTTTCTGTATCTGTTTTGGTCGATTCCTGTTTATCTTGTTAGTGTTTCTAAAGTTAAATCATATGGTAAGATAACAAAAATGTGTGCTGCCTCAACTTAATCATGTAGGAGGCCGATGTGATGTGTGTTGTATTAATGTCAACTGCATTACATGCTTTTGTTTACGTTTGAAGATAAATGGTTTAAAGCCGTGGTTTCCCCGAGAATTTTTTTGTAGGCGTGGCCAGAATCTGTAATGTTATTGATTTAAGAGTGTCAATTAATTTTCTATGAAATGGTGCAAAAACATTCTGAAATGTTTTGGTGTACAGATGATAAAACATTTGTTTAACGTAAGTCCTTAAAGCCTTTGAAAAGGAGGAAAGACAGTTTAATTAATATACATTAATTTCTTCAGTATTGTAATTATAGAGAACTTGCGTTGGGGATTTATGCATTGTGAAGTGAAAAATATTTTGAGCAGGGTTTCTTTCGTTTGACTTCTCCGTAAATGTATATAAGGGGTTCTGGATTCGGCTTTTATGAATTTTTGGGATTTTGATATGGCAATGAAAATGCTATTATCATGTAAATCCAAACTCAAACCTTTTTTTTCCAGCCAGCCACACATAAATATAAATTTTTCAAACCACCACTTGGTGGCGGCAGTTTCAAACCTTGACTAGACTGTGGTCAATATAGGTAGAGGTATAGTGTAATTGTACATTTTTTTAAGTAGTTGGAATAGCATGTAGATCAGGTTTACAGAGTATGTCACTACAATGAGTGGTACAAACAGTGACTGCAGTGAAGTCAGATACATACAGACAGTATCTGAGCGATGCTGTGATCCGTGCCCTCTTGGTGAGATAAACACAAAACTATGTGATCAAGGTCTGATGAACAGGAGCATGTTTGTGCTCTGACAGTGGAATGTGCAGTAGTCATAAAGAGCCTGTGTGTACTGTTAGGGCTTAGTAATGTACTTATACAGTAAATCCAAAACACAGCATCCTCCCCTCTGTACGCTGCAAAACAAATGGCTAAAAAAAACAATTGCAAGCAAGTGTACTCTAATGCAGTATTTCCCACTACATCAAAATGTCGGACTCATTTCCTCCCCGTCTCATGAGGGACTGCTTTTAATTGGGTACACTTTAACATGCAGCTTTTAAAATCCAGTCTTGCCTCTTTTTTTCCTTTTTTTTCCTCGCAGAGTGTTTTTATTTGAGCGGGGCAAATTTGCAGAGTTAAGCAGAAAAAAAAGCCAACAAAAGCTGCTTGTTCATCTAAACGCATCTGCCACGGAGCCGCAGCGAGTTCACTCAGCACAACGTTTCAGAGGCAAAACGTGGTTTTAAAAATCTTGACAGTTTGACAGGATGTGAGGTTGTAATATTTCCTGGATTCCTGAACTGCAACACAACATACACCTGTAGTTCTCTTTAGGTTCAAATTGGCAATTTGGGGGATGCGTAGTGCTCATTGGCAACAAACGGAGCTGCGAGTGATTGACTAAAACAAATGTACAAATCACCTTCTAGATATATACTAATGCATGCTAGTGTGTGAAGATGTTATTTGTTGGTCTATCAGTTGTTCCACCACTTATTTAAATATCTCTAGTTATAGTTAGTAATCTGTATTTACTAGTTCTTGAATAACTACATGATGGATGACATGTTCCCCAGAGCAGAAAGCTGCATTTGCTGCTCTTCTGCTTTTCCTTAAATGTCATCATGAGATTAACATTTTTTTGTGTTTTTTAATCCAAAACCACTGAATTGCCTTGAAATCAGATATTCAGATTCAGATATTTAGTTCATATTCAGTTCAGATATTGTATGGTACCCAGAGGATTATTCGTGCTGAATTTGGTGATGCCCTGACTTTTCATCTTGCGCTGTAAAAATTGATCTTGTCTGGTGAAATGTCTCTACATCCACAAGATGGATTGCTACACATTTTTGGACAGACATTTATGGTCCCCAGGCGTTGAATCTTAAGTGCCCTTTGCTTACGCAAAGAGAAACTTTGACTATGGCTTACATTAAAGTCTAAATTAATACATCACACAAAGCTGTCAGGTACCATAGATTGTATTTTTTTAAAAAAATGGACATAGTCACCGTGACCTCACCCAATGGTTTGTGGACAATTTGAAGTCTCGAGTTTGGCAATTCTGGAGTTGTGAAGGTGCATGGGTTGGACCTGACTGAGAACCCAAAGACACTATCCACAGACAGCCTGTACTGTAGCCGGTAGTTTTGTTTAACTGTCTAACTTACATTATACCCATCCAAGAGTGAAAAAAAAGACCAGTCCATTCTCACTCCCAATTCTGTCAAATATCGCTGCTTTGTCAGTGGATGTCGGTGTAAGACGCTGGTGCACAGCAGTATGATATGCACCTGGCGACGTCAATTTGTAACGCTGGCGGCCAGTACGATAGTATTAAGAGCGAGAAGGTCTGCACAGGGCGGGTGGGAAGAGAGGTGAATGGGTGAAACAAAATCTGAAATTTCACCAGTTTGTTTCCCATGCGAAACCAAAAGCTGCTGTCTACCGCTCAACTTTAAGGTTCATAACTGGTGATCCTTGTGTAAATTGACACGCCATCCCTGAAGATCCAGCAGGAGTCTGGGTAATATTTTGACGTGTGGGTCTACTGACAAAGCAGCAGTATTTGACAAGTTGGAGAGAAAATGTGTTGTAAAGACCTGCAAGTGCAATACAGACCTGTAAAAAATACCTCTGTGAAACCTGACCCAAGTCAAGATTTCAAATTGTTTAATATTTTGATATATGGTCGTATATCTGAAAATGACGACATTCTCATCAGCCTCAGCTGTTCTTTGTGTTCAGTGCTACCTGATCAAAAGATTGTACTTTGAGGTAACAAAAGTGTATTCAAGAGTAGAAACACATGAGCTGGATGATTTATAATGGCTGCAAAGTGTTTGCTATTATTTGTAAAAAAAAAACAAAACAAAAACCTGCTGGAATAGGACATTTATTGCTAAAGATCTAAAACTTATTTTAGACCTCAGCCTCACCGAGTTGCTCGCGTAGCTGTTGACTCTTTGCCTTGTTTTTGGTTAAAACTGTCCCAGGAGCCATAGTTTAAAAATGTCACAGTATTACGAACTGAATGTTCAATATGTCTCAATATGACAAAGTATTGCATTCATGACAGTGTCACCCACTGAACAATGAAATATGCCTGCCCTCGTCTTCTATGTGAACTGTACTGGTCCAAGGTCTTTAGATATAAAGAGAGTTTTTCAATGCTAGCACATGCTCTTATTCTAACATTCTTTTCAGTGTGAAAATGCTACTTTGTTGCACGTCTCTGTGAGGCTGAGCCGCCTGCATCCTGGTGTCTCTCTCCTCCTTTCCTTCTCCCAGCAGTTACTAAATCTTTACTTCCCCTCCCTCCATTTTCCTAGTTGAGTCGTGCTTTGGTGCAGGATGCTGGGGATGCGGTTAGCAGATGGAAACGGGTGGGGGGCTTCCCTGGGCCTCTCATGTAAGGGCCAATCTGCATCAGGCAGGGGGGCTGACAGAATAAGGCCATGGGGAGGTGAGACAAGCACCTCAACCAGGTCCTCTGGGGAGTCGGGCCACCATGCTGCCACCTGGCTCCCAATAGGAGGCTCGTGAGTTCAAGCATGCAGAGGCTGAAAGTTCTCCCCACCTCTGTGCGATTGTGGCTCTTTTCATCTGCTGTGCGTACTGTAGGTGCGCCGGAGAGAGGAGGATGAGGATGAGAGGAAGAGAATGATGAGAAGCAGTTGAATAAAACAATGATTACAGGAGGTCAGATGCATCTCAGCCTCTGCTTCTGAAACACAGCTAAGCTGCATAAAACTGAACAGATGCAAACCAATAAAGGCCAATCATTCCCTAGCAAAATTGCGCGGCATGAACATTTTGAGTGCATAACCTCATTTTACATTTAAATGAATGTCTCCGGCTTTATTTCACCGCTTGTGTGTTTGTAAATTGTCTGCTCTCTGCAATGCGCAGGAATCTATTTGTAGTTTACAGCCAGCTGTAATGGAGACCAGGCAGTGTTTGACCTCAAGCTTTGTCATGACTCTAATTCATGTGCTCATATCATTCAAGGCTGTGGAGCGCGCTGCCTGCAACTATCTCTTCTTCTTCTCTTTGACTCCCGGCTTTTACTGTATCTGACACAGAGTTACTGACTAAGAGAGCAACAACAGCAGCCACTTTGGTTCCATGATGGCAAGCAAAACATTGTATGCTACTAGATTGATTTTTTTTCCCTATACAAAGAAATATGCTGTTCTTTTTTTTCATTTTTCCTGGAGATATCACTTCTCAAGGTTGGATATATATGTATGAGAAAAGCATACATTTAAAAGACGAGGGCTTAAATCCATGAAATACTTGATGGAAAGCTTATATGGGCTCCTATCATCAGTTTGTTTTGTTTTTTTTGACACAAACAGTTTAATTATTTGGGTCCAAGCAATTCAAATTTCATGTATACTATAAACCCATTAATAAAAACATTAAAAGACAATGGCCTACAAATAACAACACCAAGTCCCATAACACCATGCCAAGATCAGTGGCAGATCTTCCTCTAGGCGTCTTTTTATGGATCATCTCATCATCATTTCATGCTGATGGTCAGTCTGTTGTAGGGGCAGTTTAGTTCACCTCATGCAGTGGTACCCAACTCGTCCAGTCATGGGGTCCAGATTTCCCCCACATTATAAATGACCAAATATTCTGTTTTATTTCACAAAATGTCAACAAAACGCTGCCTTGGAACACAAAGAAAAAAATCATATTGCAATAATAAACAGAAACTGCACATCAAATTTAAAGCTCTAAGTCGGGAATTCCCTGTACTTATAGCAATAAAGTGTGATTTTTGCAAACTTTACTTGAGTCACTTTTCAGTCAGTTTTCACGAGTCTTTTGCAGTCCATTCAAAATGGACCCACCAGTTGGGAACCACTAGTGTTATAAGGCCACCACTAAGTCCCTTCTTTATGCCTCCTTTGCATTTTTACGCATTCCACTTCAGTGAGTGATTTTTAGATAGCATGTCGGCATCGCAGAAACAAAAAAAGTGTGATGGGCTTGACGTGTCACACAACAGTGCTGGCCTCTGGTGTGACATATAACTACCTATCCAAGACACAATACAAAAAACAAAAAAACAAAACCTAAAACAAAAAAGAAGACAAAATGTGCAAATTTGCCCTACTGTTTGTGTTTTTTTTATTATAATTGATATAAAAATAGTTATTTAAATGTTTGTTAGCTAAGTTGTTACCTGTGCAGATTTCGATAAACCTGACAAAAATATAATCAACTGGGGGGCATGGAAAGCTCACCCAGGGTTCTCAATGTGACGGGTCCAGCACTGGCAATAATAAATTTGAGCTTGTTGCCCCTCTTCTAACAGTTATGGTAATTCAGGTGAGACGAAATAGAAAGAAATCCAGTGAAAATGGCTTTTTTCTATCCCTGTCATGTTACTCTTACTCTCTCTGTCTCAATCTCCTCCTCTCTGTCTCCCTCTCATTCTCTCTCCCTGAAGGTGGCTCAATCAGACGACAACGGTGGCTGTCTGTCGTCGTCAAAAGACATTTCAATTTGGCGACCCTCCCTCGGGTTCAGACAAATTACCACTTCAAAAGGCTGCAAGTCCCCAGGTCGCTCCCAGTGGGGTCGGCCCAGTACGCTTCTCCCTCTGCCTCTCTCTCACCCCACTGCTCAGCAATGCTGATGAGGGCCCAGACCCCCCTGAGCACGCTTGTTCCTTCATACTAAACAAAACTCTCTCCAGGAGAACAGGGAGCACGCTTCATTATTGTGCTTGAACAGCGTAACGTCTTTAATTTGTGTGAGGTGGAATGTGTATGTAGCTTTTTAACCAGTTGAAATGATTAAGTAAGACATAAGTGACAATATCTTTTTTGAAATTGTGACAGAAGACACACAAACGTTTAGGCTAAATTGACAAAAATACTTAGGGATTCATTTCCAGCTAAATTGAACCTAGGTCAATCAATAGCCATGTGTCCTACACAATAAATTCATAAAGCCACTATTATATAGCCTGATGGTATCAATTTAGTAGGTAGGAAAAAAATCCTCTGAGACATGGACTGCAACCTTTATTGTCCAAAAAGAAAAATGTTTTTGTCCAGTAAAACGAAAAAAGTCTGTCTGGTGCCAGGTAACGCAGCCTGAAATCTGAACTATCCTATCAACATTATTAATAGGTCTAATTAAGTATTCTTTAATAGGCTTGTGTTTTACCACAATGTGGCTTCCTTGCAATGGGCTATTAATGATTATTTGATACTTGACTTTGCGTTGTTGGCAGTGAAAGCAAACACATATGTCTGTGCACTTTTACATTTCCTTCTCCTCACTTTTATTTAGTGGACCCAAACAAAATATGCAGATTGTTTTGTTCAGTTTTCATTTGTGATCCAGAATCAAAATCTTGTAAAGTGTGCTTGTAAAGTCAGCCTATTAGATAGTATTTTTTTAAAGATTTCTTTTTTCCAAATCTGTGGAGATTTTGTCAGATGTGAGCACAGATTCTCCATGGGCCTAATAATTTAAATTACACCTTCAATTTATTCATATAGTATTTTTTGTAACAGGTGATACTTGTTTGAAGCAAAGTGGAATAGCATGTGTAGCAGTAGTCCGAACAGGCATTTAACTAAAGACATTAAAAATGCAAAAAACTGCAACAAACGTCAGCTGAATTGTGTCAAAGGCTAATTTACAGCACACCTCTGTTTTACTTTAAATCTGAGCTATTGATCTTTATCTCTGTGTCAATGCAGGTTGTTGTCACCATTCCCAAGACTAATCACCTTGTCAAACTATTTTGCAATGTACTCAGAATTTGGACACAGATGGTTTTTATCTCATGCTGCTTTGTAAACTCACATACCAAAGTGCTGATTGTCAAAGCTCTTTTGTAGCTGACAAAAGCCATTAACTGGCATTCAATGTAATAACACCCACAACAGTTCCAGTTCATCTTCACAGGTGTTATTTGTCATGTTCAGCTATCCATTTACACTGTGAAGTGTTTTATTTTGTGTTACCCATTTAGCAGCCATGGAACATTTGACACACAGTCATTCAGTTATGCAACCTTGCTCTTGTTTTTAAAAGTTGGAAGTTTGAAAAAAAAGTCAGTTTCAAAAAAATGCCCTTTTGTCTAAGCCATGAAACCTCCATCATGAATATGGAGTCAAACTCCAGTGAGACATTTTGGTATAATGGGCTTTGTGTGAATGGCCTCCCTCCTCCGTTTTACTAGTGTGAAAGAGGTTTAAGAAAATAAAACCCCTACCTGCGCGCTCACGTTGTAAGTCACCGTGAATAAAGACATTAGGTAAGACCCTTAAATGTGATATGAAAAATAAATGACTAGAGCTATTAACCGCTGTACAAAGACATGAATTAAAGAACTAGCGTCCTTAATACAGTGAGAAGATCGACTTGTGTTAACAGAGATTTGAGTAAAGGTTCTGTTATTTCACCCCCTAACTTTTGTTTTGTTGGGTAAATGAATGATGACAATCTCAATATCAGCACACGTGCAGCTCCTCTTGTTTTACTGGAGGGGCTGAAATAAGCCTGGCAGTGAGTAAAGTAGACATTACAGAGCCTGGCAGGGAGCTGACAGAGAGTGAAGGCACGCTATTGTCTGAGCTGACTGACACTGGCGGAGTAACCATGCATCAACACCACTTTAATGTGGCGTGCTGCTGCTGAATGGCTCTGTTTGGTTTGATCGTGGCTAATGGTGCACTAATTTGGCAATTAAAGATCAAACGGCGTTTAATGAAATATTTAGTGCTCACATATCGTTCAGCCCTGCCTCTCTGGGTTGCGTCTCTGGGCCTTTGACTCGCTTGCTGCACTAAGGTTTTCATTAATCAAATTAGCACAGAGTAATTGCCACAGGAACAACCTGAGGCCTTCAGGGCCCCCAAGAGCCTGAGACCCCAGGGCAGTTGCCCCCTTATTTGCCTAAATGGTAATCCCTGTGTGCACCCTGTGACTCATGAGCTGTCAGTCAAATGGAATCCAAGTACTAGATGATCCTCTCTGATTTATCTATAGACTGTAAAAATAATGCATGTGTCTTTTGTGATATCACCCACTGGTTCGTGGATTTGGATTTGTGGTTTGAGCGGCTTTGAAGCCTCAAGTTCGGCATTGTGGCCATCGCGATTTTGGTTTTGTGGAGCCAGATGTAACCATATTTGGAGGTGAGATTGGAGCTGTGGAGGAGCGAGGGGAGGATCTGACTGACAACACAAAGAAACTATCAGCAGACGACCTGTCACTCAAAGTGGTCCGCCCTTAATTATGTGTAGCTATAAGCCTTAATAAAATGTCAACAGGTGAGTTGTATAAAATTTTACCCCCATACAGTTGTCATAAATGTTGAAATTAGCTATGGAGACCAAAACCGCTTTTTTGTACCAGGCTGTAAAGTTGAGAACTTAACATGGAGATCTATGGGTATTAACTCACTCCTGAAGCCAGCCTCAAGTGGCCATTTAAAGAGCTGCAGTTTTTGGCACCACCATATTGACTTCTTTTTTTAGCCCTGGAGGTTGTCGCTTGAACTTAATGTATGTCTGACATGTTGACAGAGGGCCCAGACATATGCTGCATATTTTGTGGCAACAGATCCATTATTGTCAATAAAGACGTGCCCAAAAGAGAGAGTAATGCCAATTGTTGTGTGTAAGTGTTCCCAAATGCCTATTTTTGAGAGTGTAATGGCTGTGCCCCGAGATAAACAAAGTTTAACTTTTGGAATACAGCAGCACACACTTCATGTCATGGGACACGTAACAACCAATCACAACTGCCAGATTTTGTCTTCCATAAATATCAGCCTGTGGTACATATTGAGGTTGAAGTTTAGCACTTTATTCAATTTTTATTCAGTTTTTATTTCATAATCTGAAACTATCAATAATGGAAATATTTTAATTTTCTAATTCATCACGTCATAAAGGATCCCAAATTTTCATACAGATTTTTTTTAATGCAAACTAAGTGCACATTTCACAATCAAATGAGATAGTTTTGTCCTAATCTGACAGTGACTGGCATGTACAGTCTCCTACTGCTTGAGAAAACTTTTAACAAATATGATGAAATCTGGTATAAGAGGTCAAAGTTCAATCTAATTGTGGAAGAAAATATGAACTGTGTTCCTTTAAATCTCAGTGAAACCATCAAATTCAATATTAGTTCTATTTTGGGGGGTTACTTAGGTCTCATGAGGGATCCAGGCCCCTCCGGCCCCCACTTTTGTTCAAACACAGTTTCACGTCCTCTTATGACACACACTGTATTCAAACACATAAAGAAATAGTATTCCTACAAGTAAATTACCTGCATGTGAATGTGCTAGCTTCAGGTGTATGTTAAAGGTATGAGCCAACCCAGACATAAATAGTAGCACATCAGAGCTGCTGATGGAAATGTAAATGTAGAGCTCTGGCTCTGCCTTTCTATATCTAACCTCATGCGGTGCCCGTGCTGTGCTAGGGTTACAGAGGGGAGATGTAAGGGTCGTCAAGCTGTTTCTACTTTTTGACATTTCTCCTGTTTCGTCTCTCTCGCTTCCTTTCTATGAATGTCTCACCCGAGTGAAGTGAGATCTCTCTATGCTGCACCCCGGCGGGACTGATGATCAGACGTGGGCATGGGAAAGCAGGTCTGTGGCCTTGCGCGGCGGGGGCTCTCACCTCCCACCCTCCACCCTCCTCATCCACCCACCTCCTTCTCTTCCTTCGAGTCTGATGATAAGAGTTGTATGAAAGGCCTTCTTTCCACCGGTGGTGGGAATGCGTAGATAAGGTGGGCGGTTGGGGCGACTGCTGGGCCTTCTCCAGGGAACAGGGAGTTCTCAGACTCCTCTGATACTGCTGTACAGAAGCGATGAAGGTTGCAGGGTGCATGTTTGCGTGTGTGCGGTCGGTATTTGAGAGCTCATGCTTGCACCCTTGAATGCATGTGGCAGCTTTCTCAGGCAACATTATCACAGCTTGTCAAAAAAAAAACATCTTCGCTAGAGTTTTTCCTCAAACAAATGTGTGCTCCCAAAATACATTCTACACATATTGTCAGCCTGAAAGTGTCTGCTACATCCTTGACAATCCTGTGGTGCCACAACAACCTCGAATATCTGATGAAGGTTAACGAAAACACAGGCCACGCTGACCCTGCACAGAGCAAACTGCCTCGGCCATGACTTCCTGTGTTACTGTAGCTTTTTGTCTTTTCGGGAATGGCACTGGGAGGAAGAAGAACTGCAAATTCGAATACATTTTTCTGAAGTCACAAGAACAGTCAGTGTAATTGCTCAAGTCAGACCAAGTGATACATCATCAAGATTTGTTAAAAAAAATCATTGCCCTTGAATAACTGAGTAGCTGTTAGAAGCTACAAAGTTGGCAGTGCTCACTTTTATGGTCTTATTAACAAAGATATAGAAGCTGCCATGGGAGCCTACTCATTAATCTTATCTCATATCTTAAGAAAATTAAAGCTACAGAACTTAAAAGTTGGCCCATGTAGATATATTCCACCTCCGTACCCACTCATCTCTGCCCTGCTCGAACACAAAACTGAACTTGATCCGTCCAGCTTTACCTCTATTTTCCAAGGTTGTTGTCTGTGTTAAGGGGAGGGTAATGAGCTGTCAATCAAATTACCTGGGTTTGATTCATGGGTGGCTTCCAGGGAGGACAGAGTTACTGCTCCAGTGAAACCTGAGCTGCGATGACAGCTGATGCTTGCAGAAAAAGAAACAAACAGGCACATTTGCATCGCTTTTCCTTTTTTTTTTTCCCAGAGCTGCCATCACCTATTCAGTTTGACAGAAAATGTGATTATCTCTCTTCCCCCCCATGTGGTTTACGGTAGGAAAGGGGAGACGAGATGTGTGTTGGTAGCGGCTCGAGGAAGGAATCTGTGGTCGTCTATGTATGCCTCTCTCAGCTGGATGCACCTTGTGTGTCCATGATACTTCCTCTCATTATTAGATACACGGCTTCCCGCTGTGGCGGCCAGGTGTTGCTGGGGCTGTCACACATACAACCCCCCCTCATAAAACTGCCTCATGCACAGACACATATATACACATGCACGTAAAAGTGGATCTGGGAGAGGACAGATGTGCTAAATTTATCAGCTCTTCCCTACAGAGGAGGTGTTAGATTGCGGTCTGGAGAGGTGCAACCTAAACTTAAGGACCCACTTTTCAGCTAATAGCTGTCCAGTCTGTGTGAAATATCAAGATGATGAGGACAGGTGTAAATGGGGAGGAGGATGTGGGGATATTTATTGGTTTGGATCAGCACTGTGAGGGCTTCAACATGGAGAAAATCCCCTGGGCAACACAATTTATTATTCCTGTTGAAAAATGTGTTTTTGACCTTAGGCGTGAAAGAAAGAAGCGGATGAAAATTTGAATATTTTAGTTATCAAAAGAAAAAAATTGGATTAATTTGATTTATGATCCCCCCCAAAACACACAAGTCCAAGGGATAACATGTCAAAGAGAGTACTTATTTCCAATATTGTTCCAAGATGTTATATAAAATTGAACAATGCAATCAGTGCAACACGTACACTGAACATTAAACACCAGGTAGCCATATTAATGCATTTCCATAAATTGAGAACTGACTAACAGTTCTAGTAAAATTTTACAATAATCCATCTCCTCACTACATTAATAAACTCTATCCTGAGCTCTTAAAGTCTTATTTTTGTCAACTTCATATTTAATAGCTGTCTGTTTCACGGTACAACACCAGTATAAAAGAGAGCCAGTGGCTACATCGTTTGCTTGCGGCATTTACATGATCCCCTGCTGTTGTATGGACAAATGTTACCCGTGGATATATATAATCAAGAGCATGCCCATCAATGGCATGGAGAAACTTATTTCTATAACAGTATGTCTAACACCCATTCACTGTATATTTGACAACAGTATAAATTGGTTAATTTTAGAAAAAGAAAAGAAAATCTTGCAATGCAATATTTCTGTCTTTACCAAAAATATGTTCCAGGCCTCAGGGACAAAAGAGAGGAGTAAATTAAAATGAAAACTGCATTAATTACAGTTTTACTCCACTTTGCAATAAAATCCCATTTTAAATACTATCTATGATTAGCACTTTCTGCAATAGCCATTCAGTGTATTTATATTTAGTAATTAAATCCCTATGTAGCAGTTTTTATTGGTAGTGGCAGAGTCCGCCATTCTTCCACTGGATTCAAATTGACTGCTTAAGTATGAGGGATTCACAGAAAAACGATGTATGCATGTAATCCAGCATGATTTTATCTCAAATCTCAGCCTCACTATCATCCACATTAACACTGTAATCAGAGCTATATTAATCAACTGTTAATGCTAACCCACATTTCCTCCTTCCACGCATTAAAATCATCAAGTGGTGAAGTGTAAGCATGCATTTGTGGTTAGTACAAACTGCAATCATCAAACATGCATTTGTTGGAGCTTTATTAAAGCTATGGGAATTTGTTTGGCTGTACTTTAACCAGATACACTAGTTCTCAATCCGTCCTTTAATTCTATTATATTATTACATTTTTCATGTGCATTTGCACCTGTACTCTCATGTGGTCAAGTACTATCCAAATAACCAGTCATCCAAAATGCATTTTAATGCACGGTGTAAATGGAGTCTTCAGGATAGCAACTTGGCATGCATATTGGCTATAAGAAGATAAATAAGAGACACAAATTTGCATTCAGGATATGCAAATACAATGGCAAAAAGAAGCATAAAAGATGATAAGGAGTTTTGTAAGTGCCTCATAGACCTCATTGATTTCAGCCAGATTCAGGAAGGACATGCAATATGTTGCATAACCCTGACCCTCTGGGATGCTTCTCTCTGTGAAGACATTGTGGATGAATTTGTATGATTTATAAATAGCGTAACAGCACTGGAGAAGATTTTATTATAATAACTAACCGGCAAAAGTGAAGGTTCTTTTGCAATTTCATCCAACCTCTTCACAGAAGGATGAGTTGAAACATCTCCAGAGGTCCCAGCTGAGAGTAAACAGCTTACACTAGAAGAAACAGTGCCTTACTCTTCCTATTGAAGTAGCTCTCCATGTCATTATCTGTATTTCAATTAAAATGTGCCTATTCTCATCTTTAGCACTGATACTAAATCTGTTTCTCACTTTTTCCCCCATCTCTCTTCATTAACTTTCTTTTCATGTCTTCTCCCACCAAGGTTAGGGTTAATTCTTAATCTATTCAATTAATTCAAATTGTGGGCCAAAATCTGAGTTTGTAATTATAGTGCATTAATTATCTCTTATTCATTAATAGATTGAGCAGTACGCCTCCTCATGCCAAAAAGCCTTTTTAATATTCAAATTTTGAATATCCACTTCACAACCTCCACTAATTGAAAAAGGCACAAAAAGTTCTGAAATATTGTCGACTAAGGTGGCCTTTGGTGGGAACAGTCAAGTAGGCCAAATTATAAATTCTCTCTAATTTTTTTTTTTTGCGAATGCAATAACATGAGGTTTATAAACTCTCTCTCTCTCTCACACACACACACCTTTATGAAAGTCAGTGTTGTTTTTATAACTTGCCAAGTACTTGCACAAACACCTGAGTGGGAAAACAGATGCCATCAAAGACTTCTGACCTCCAGCGTCCAGTCTCAAAAAGTAACCAGGTCATCTGGTTGCAGTTATTATGCTTAACAGCTCTTTGTACACAGCAAAATTATCCAGATAATTCAGTGGACCAGAATTGTGAGACTTCTGCCAGATGGTTTATGAAGTATGTGCAGTAAGGGATGAAAAAAACATCTAAAAGCAACTTCACAGCAGCTGAAAAACTTGGTTTTGCTGACTTCCAGTGGCTTAACATTTCATCTTGCTGCAGTGATGTTGAAGTGTGCTCAAGGGTGTGTCAGTATACTGTAACACTTTTTACACTGCTTGTTCAAGGCAGAAATATTGCTGGCTTGCCTTTCTGTATAAAAGGTATGATTGCGGTATAGGGAGGTTGGGGCGCAGAGTTGTCTCGCCTTTAAGCTGGTGGTATGGGTAGTAACAGTACCTAATGACCTTTTGCATAAAAGAGACAGCTGGGAGGACGGGACCATGAGTGGGAGGGGTATGACGTTTTGACGACGAGTTTTATGTGCGACCCACCATGGGGGATTTAAAGAAGTTAGCAACTAACTCAAAGAAATATAACATTGGCTGAAAATGTCCTAAAATTCGGAAAAAAATGAGGTCTGGAAGTCACTTTTGGTGATGATGGTAAATGATTATCATTGCCATGTGAAGCCATTTTAATTGTTTAGAAAGCTCTAGAGACTAATGCGGTTGTGTTACATGTCACTCCCCCACACTTTTATTCCTTCTGTGGCAATGCCGCATGCTATTGAAAATCACACACTGGATGGTTCTGTGTAAAAAGGTGAAAGTGGCATAAAGAAGGGACTTCTTAGCACAAGCTCGGTGTGAAAAGGCTTGTGACATCTCTGCTGGGTGAGGTTACGGTTGCAACAGGATTGAAGCTTTCACCAAGAGGGGGAATGAGTATCTCTGCTTCTCAGCCTGCTGCTCAGTTACTCTCTAAAATGGATATGAATCTTATAATGTTCACCAGAAAGTTTATAGCCAGTTTGTTGCTCTTGGAACATTGTTTGGCTTGTTTACTACTTTGGTCCAGACTGAAATGTCTCAAAAAATATTGAATGTATTGCCATGGAATCCTGTACAGACTGTAACCATATGATGAATTCTGATGGCATTGGTGAATCTGAATTTTCCTTCAATGCCACAGTGAGACTGTTTCAGGCTCACAGGGAATAGACCCACATGCATAACTTTCAGGCAGATCAGTTAAGTGGTGATCAAGGTCTTTAATCACAAAAAAAAGGTCCAGTGCATGAATGATCAGTCAGTGAGACAAACAAATAAGAAAAAGGCAAGGCAAAGGCAGAGTGAAGAAAAAGACCAATGCAAACTAGGCACATGAAAGCTCACATGAGAAAACACTGCTAGAACACTCGCTACACAAGACAAAGACAAAGTGACAGAGGAGGAAAGGAACACCCAGCTTATTTACACTAGGGGAGGGGAAGATAACAAGACACAGGTGTGGCAATCAGACGCAGGTGAAACACATTAGGGGCAGGGCAGGTAATCACACAGGAGGGAAACTTGACAGGAAGTGGTGACCTGAAATGATATGAGAAAGGGACAAAATGAAGAATTAACCAAAATATGACCTGAAACTGAAGCATGTCAGATTGTCTTTTTGCTTCTTCAGTGCAATGTCTTCAAAGCCTTTAAAAGCACTGCCATACCTTTTGGTACCAGCATTCATGACCACCACAGAATGATTTGTTGAGACTTTAGTGACCCTCTGACTTTTCATATCGTGACGTTATCAGGTCAGAATCTTTGACCCAATACTATATTGACTAAACTAATGACATTTCCGTAAGCCAAAGCTGTGCTTTGTATTTAGTGTTAATTAGAAGATATGTAGCATGCTAACACAGTGAGCTTAGATGGCGATCTTGCTAAACACTATCCATGCTAAACATCTGCATGTTAGCATTGTAATGGTGAACATGCCAACATGCTGACATTAGCATTTATCTTAAAGCAAAGACTATGCCTAAGTACAGCCTCCGAAGTCCCTATCATACATGCATTGCAAATGCATGTGTGGGCTGTATGTGAGAATCCAAATGTCTGAATTAGTTGGATCAGACATTAAACATACTTTACCATGCCAACCTCAAAATACAAAGTCCTCTTAATGTCGGTTGAGCCCATGAGTGAATAGAGCAGAACTGTCTGGAGAATAAAGAGCTAGTAGGTGTGCTCATGTTTCTATCATCCACCTTGAAAAAGGTGTCATTTATACAATAACAATAACATAAATGTCTAACTGAAGAGATTATAAGATTTGGGTACTTCTGTCAGTAGACTGAGGGCCGAAGCTGAAATAGACAATTTTATTTTAAGTAGGTGAGGACAGTTTTGACGAGGACAATCATCTGTTATGTGCTACATTTGTAAAAGGGAAACTAACAGCTAATCCTGACTCGTCGCATGTTGCATCTTTGTCAGTGAACTTTTGCGTCTACATATTGTGAGTAGGGTATCCTTCTGCATCTGTTGTTTATGCTCCGGGAAGCCGCTAGCATGATGACAACAAATGCACATGGTGGGATGATGTGGTGTGTGGTTGTGTTTGGGCAGCAACAGAACATGCAACAGCATTACAGATGGTTAGGTTTAGGGGATAAAGTCATGGGAAGCGAACACCAGACTCCAGCATCATAGTCCAGGTTTGTAGGACTCATCCATCTCCCATGGTGCCATGGTGCTTCTTATATTATGCCATTACTGGCAGCATTACAATCTGACGCCGTCCTGATGTGTTTCACATGCACATGAAAGGTGCCGTCCAGCCATCTGCTGGCGTATAATAACACTGCGATTGGCTCTGTCCAGCCATGTTCTTAACTGACGTTGTGCGGAATGTTCCATCTGCACACAAAAGGTGCCTTTTGGCATTGTGCACTTACGCCAAAAGCACTGACAGAGCGGCACTATTTGATGAGTTTGGAATAAGAACAGGCTGAAACTACAGTCGGTGTCTGAACCTTATTTTCTGGAAACTGTTGTAAGTTTATGTAAGAAAACAGCTTTGGTCTTATTAAGCGACAGGGTTGCATGAACAACCTGAACAAAAGAAAAAGGCACGCAACAAATGTCAAAGGTGTTATATCCTTTATTGATGCTTTCTGCAGTAACACCACAGAATGTCTTACACCATAGGCGTAATTTATGGGGGGGATGGGTTGGTTGCAATAATTTAAACCAGCCACCACAACCCCCCCAATATCATATCATAATTATTTAAAATGAATATTAGGTATTATAAACACGACAATGTGGTAGATTTTCTCAAAAGAATGAAAATGTCTTCCCAACAGGAGGTACGATATTGCTAGAGCTTCAGTGCCACCACTTTCATTCATTCAACATTTGACTCGTGGTGAAATGTTGAATGAATGAAAGTTAGTCCTCCTCTCTGCTGTGCTGTGTCTCTTAGCTGTTATTTAACACAGCCTGCTGCTGCTGCTGCTGCTGCGGGGCGGCTCGCTCAACTTCGTCGGTCGCTTTGACAAGAAAGTTTAAATAAAAAAGTCTCCAGAGAGTTTGGACAGTCGTCTGATTTTACCAGAAAGTTGGCAACACTCATATAGTGGTCTGGAAATCTCACAATCTAGTGTGTTTGAGGCGAGCCGACGGCGGCGTGTTCTTTATAATTCGTCCGGGTTCGGAGTGCGGGGTGTGGACCCAATTGGATGTTACACCTGCATAACGCGCCTGGGTGTGTGTGTACGTGTGTGTGTGAGTGTAGCCTATACTACATGCTGAAAAGAGGGTCACGGGAGGAAAGATCAGAGTCCAAAGTGGCCGTGTTTCTGCTAAAAACCCGCCGGACCGAACCGAAACCAGCCCAGTGTTTCTCTGCACACAAACACACACAGTGATCCACACGTTATAGCCTAAACACACACGTACACACACACTCACGCTTGCACACACACACACCCAGAGGCACGCACACAGTAAAAAAAATGTAAACAAAAAAGACAAAACACCCCCCCCCACCAAATTTTAACTCAAAGTTACGCCCTTGTCTTACACACACGTTACAAGTGCTACATAACAATGCAGCGAAAAGCCACATTTATGTATCCTTCGAAAGCTAAAGATGACAAGACAGAAATGTGGCTTTTCACTTACTTGTCCTGTTATGTTTGGGTTCTATCCAAACAACCTCAGTAGCTAGGGGCAAGGGTGATGACATCTTAAAAAAATCCTGTTTAAAATTCTGTGGGTCTGCAAAGAAGGTGTCCTGAGACTACCTTGTCATATGAATTTCAGATCAACAAATAAACTTGGTGCTAAAAGTTTGACTGCATCCTTGTCTGGAAATTGTTTATGGTCTGCAAAATTACAATTGGGTCACAAGCCTCCGACTGTCCCATCTAATCGAAACATCAAAGCAGAATAACTTAGAGTCTCACAGAGAACGGGATACTGAGCAGTGGTGTGATAAACAAAAGTGTCTTGCCAGTGGCCTCTATGCCCATAAAGAGAAGCAGCGTCCCTGTACACATCCACAGGCCAGTAATTACAGCTGAGCCCGACTGTCAGCTGCTCCTCTCTTTCATTCAACGTGTCAATGGTGAAGCCTGAGAGGACTGAGAATTAAAGAAGTGGCAGAAGTTAGGATGAATTCACTATTGTTTCAGTCACACAGGGCATGAAATTTTTGCATAGATCAAATATTGTTTTTGGGGGGGTAGATGGCAATTTATTGGCAAATAATTGAGAATTATTGCTGTGTTGTTAGAGATATATGTTTGGAAGATGGCACATGGAGAAAAAAGAACATTTTCTCTCCTTACACATCATAATACCTTCAGACTGAGGAAGACATTTGACAGATTTATAGCCCGTTTGTTCACTCTGTCTAGATTGCCCTTTCTAATAGGTCCTTGTCCATGAAAATGTCTGTGGATGCCACTGGATGATTGAATTTAAAGTGCAGCACACACAGCCTCAACAGCAAATGCCGACCTCACACCTAACAACTTTTTTATGCGATTTCACTGTTGCAGACAAATTTGCAATGTTTGAATAAAATCATTAGAGTTTTGGCACGCTCCTGTGATATTGATCGTTTGATGTAAGGAGGTCATAAATTCAGTCAAAGCTATCTTAAATCAGTCTTTTTCTCATCTTGACATTCTGAATAAATCAAACATATTTAAAGGGTTATTTAACTGATTTTCAACCAGTTTTTTATCATAACAATGTGGGTATTATGTATAAATTCAAATCTATGTGTAAAAGCTCAAATGCACCTGATAATGAGATTTTCACTGGCTCCAGCGCTGTTGCTTTAACTACAAATTGTAGTCCTGCATTTTTATATGCCAACCATGACAGACACTAAGCAGATCAAGAGAGAACAGTGTCTCTCTCTCTCTAAATTAACCAAGATACTGTTACTGTGTTGCCTATTTCTGGCCCGAAATGTTTTCAGAAGCATGGTTTAGCTTATTATTGAACTGTAATTAAAGATAATTTGTTACCAGCTAGCCACCTATGTCAAAACAGCTAAGTTCCCATTTCTTCATCCAGCAGCTGGAGTGTTTATTGGTCTAGTAAGGTGCAGTGCATTGTGGTATTTAGAGGTTTTCTTCCTCTTGAGCAAAAGCAAATGCTAGGGTCCTTTTTCTCTGGCCATTGTAGCACCGATATCAAAACAATTTGCGTCTTTATACTGCACAGACAGCCCATTTTATAAAAGACCATCTTTTTAACTGTGAAATACTTAAATATTTAAGGAGGTTAGTAGCTTTAGCAAATGCAAATAGTGAAGTTCAATGATGGGAACACTGTCAACAAACCAAAAGGTGCACTTTCTTCAAAACCAAACAGGAAGCAGTGCACCGGGTTGACAGTAAACATGGAGGGGACTCTAGGGAGGTACAATAACGTGAATAAATCTCAGTTCTCTTGTACTCTGGAAAAGGAAGAGAAACTGGTGGAGTTGCGAGGTGAACAAGAGTCTGTGTTTAATTTGGCATGAATCTGATCACCTGTGTTGTGGGTCCTGGTTGCGCCGATGCTGTGATCGTACTTGACGCAACCTTCTACTGCCATTATTATGAGCTTGCTTCCACTATCAATATACATATGGTACTCTTATCAACACCCACAGTATTATCATAGAGTGCATTTAGTAATTTTACGCTTAGCATTATTGTAATATGACATGCGTTTGTTTCCATTATTGGTGTGCATCTCTCCCCCTCTCTCCCTCTCTCTTTCTCTTTCCTTTTTGTCATAAGTGTTACCCCTGTTACAGGGGTTCTTTTTGGGGAATTTTTCCTTAGGTGATGTGAGGCTCTAAGGGCAGAGGGATGCCATACACTGTGAAGCCCTCTGAGGCAAATTAGGTTGAGGGGGCAACATTCAAAATGTGAAGATTATGCACAATTACAGTTTATATTTATAGATTATATTGACGCCTTTTATCTTATGTTTCCAGAGTTTTTGCAGGCATATAAAAAAATGTTAATTTGTCATGTTTCTTAAAGGGAGTTTGGCATAATATTTTCTACCTGGAACAGGATAGCAAATGATCTCAGAAAGAATCTAGTTGTTGTTTAATAGTGCCTCAACAAGATCCCCAGTCTTTGCAAAATCATACGCTGTGTGACTACAAACTCAAATTGTCTTTAGATGTGACAGGGTGTTAAACGTAAGTCTTTTCAAAGTCTTTTCAAAGTCTTCTAGTGTATGGTAGGCATAAAGTGTTTGTTTTAGATTATACAGTTGAAAAACCTGACACAGTTTAGTAATTTTGGAACACTTATAAACTCTTTCCTCATGAGGACTGGAGAAGATTGCAGAGTAAGTGTGAAATTGTAAATTGCGACAGCTGGGTTTGATGTTGAATTCCACAGAAAAGAAAGTCATAATCTTGGACCCAGACTTCTTTCCCTTCAGAGAGCCAGGCTTTGCCTATAAATAATCCTTGCACTCATTCGCTAAGGCTGCTCACTGCCTTGCAAGCGAAAACAGCTGCGAGGAGAAACAGTTCTTTTCCCCTCTTCTTTGTTTCTCTTTAATTGACTTTTTAACAAGGCTGTGTTCAAGCTGACCAGCTACACCCCTTCATTACTGGCCACCGCTCACACACAAATGCACTTCTGCTATTGGCTGAGGTTGGAAACTCATTAAGATTGTGTGTGTGTGTGTGTGTGTGTGTGTGTGTGTGTGTGTGTGTGTGTGTGTGTGTGTGTATGTGTGTATCTGTATGTGAAATGCTCCCAATTTCAGAATCAATGAGCTATGTGCAGAGGAGCATAAATGAACAACATGTTATATGCATGATAATGCCGACCCTCGGTTAGGGGGAGGTCGAACTACATAATGTATTCTGACTGAGATGAAAATACCCTCTTGGGTAGATTTGAGCCAAATTATTTCAAGCCATTGAAATAAAGTCCAAGCGAGAACTCTAAACAGATCATCATTTGCAATGGTAATCTACCAAACACTGGGTGGTTAGAGCAGTAAATATAAAGACTGCTCTATTATTACATCATATGAACACACTACCTATACTGATGTCTTTTTCTCAAAGCTTTGGAGGTGTGGGTGCAGGAAACTAAGACAGTCAAACCTCGCTTTCCAACTTAAATTAAGTGTATTCAGTCTTCTTTAAAAGGTCAACTTAATTCTTGCAGACAGGAGGTAAACAAAACAAAAGCAGGTATTTGAATAAAATCCGAAGTCACTGTCTTCTTGTTATTACAACTAAAGCTCTTTTCCTCTCTGTCCGCATCAATCATTGTCTGTCTCCCACATGCACTTTTCCTCCCTTTTAACTCCCTCAGAGGTCAGTCAGCTTTTCTGTTTCAGCTGAGCAGCAATCACTGTCCTGACTGCCCTGCTTGCTTACTTAGGGTTTTGTAGTCTTTTACTGGATGTAGTCCTTGCTGCAACCAATGCGAGAGAATGTACTCCCCTCTACCTCTCATTGCATCGCAATACTAAAATAAAAATGAACATTTCACATGTAAATATCTCAAGATATGAGGTCCATGGTATGTAGATGCAGAAGTCCACCAACAAAGTGGCAATATGTGACAACTTGGTATGAGAACATGTTGATCCGTCTCATGTATTTCTTAGAGAATAAAGTTACAGTTTAAGCAAATATGATAAACGTTTTTGTCATATTAACCATCTGTAACTTAAGCCACCATATAAGAGGCTGTGGAAGCAAAACTCCTGTGTGAACTTTTATTTACTATTAACAGTGTTTCATTTTTGATGAATTCACATTCTCCTATTTAGGAGTGACCTTTTTAATATTTTAAAAGTTACATTATTTGCTTCAAACTACAAAATCATAAATACTCCACCATTTGCAGTACCTACAACACATTATATGGCTGCAACTTTACACATGAGCAGCTCCAAGAGGCATCAACAGATAAAAGTATGAAAACTGTTTGAACTTCAGTACCCCCAAAATCCTGCAGTAAACTGCACACAACACATCCTGGCTGCTCTGAGACACTTTATGAGACCAAATGATACCAAAGGGACCGGGAGGTAGAAGGGAGGCAGACGGTCCAACATCGCTGAATCCAGCTTTCTGTATTTCACTGTGAAGTTTTAATACTTCCTTTCCAGCAGGCAGAGAGAGATTTCACTCTTGTCACCACACCTGACACCAGAATTTCATTTTGGCAAATACCATAAATGTGCGCCTCCCACAGAGAGGTGATGATGGGAGTCTCTTCCGCACTGCAGCTTCACTTTTTGGCATAGTCTGATAAGACAGGGGTAAATATCTTGACTCATGCAGGTTTCATTAAGCAGTAATGTACTAAATTCAAATAATTGCGAACTTTTATGACACTAAGTGTCATTTTAGTGAATAAATTTACCTCCTCTGCTTTCATACAACACTATGGGTATTTCCAGTATAGTATTTCTCACACTGCATTCTGATAAGCAGTGGAACACTCCAAGTATTTGACAGGTCAATGTGATATTAGCTGACCTTCTCAACGTGCTGTAGAAACACCCTGCTCAGCTGATAACACACAAGAATCATATTTTTAATAAGTTGAAAACAGATGCAAGTGTTCAAAACATATTTTGGGGAATAATTTTTAAAGTGAGGCTGAGAGTTGTTTATTTCCTTTTTTTCTTTCCTTCCTGCCCTTCCATTTGGCTTATTTACCTGCTTCAGCTGCAACAAGGCTGGTGGATTAGCAAGCACCCTAAGGGGTAAGTTGTTCACTTTACAGAGGACTTCAGGGGGACTGAGCTGATGTTATCGTTTCCTCTGAAGTCTGTACTATCTCTTTGAACACACTTTATCTTCACATCTCTGTACTCGCCTGCAAATGGAGCAACACACAGGGGCTGCTTTGAAATGAATTAGCAATAGGAAGGTGCCCGAGTCACTTGTGAGGCATACTTAATTTGTATAACATAAATTAATGTTCTAAAAATAAGGACCTCATCCATCGTTTGAGCGGGCTCACGGAGAGCTTGAAACAATGAAATCCAGACAGTGATGAGGGACGGCATTGAAAAATTAGCGGAGTCAAAATGTCACCTTCCCCCCTGAAGTGCCGCAGCCAAGCGAACCAGGAAAAAAGTACAGAAAAGAAAGATGAATGAACGAAAGAGGCGCTAAGCATCCAACGCTCACTGGGATCCCAGCTGACGGAAAAAGCGAGGCAAGAAGACTGACAGACTTCAAGGGAGCTCAGAGAGACCTTCTCACTTTTGTCTGGTCCCTCTTGCCCCTTTCTGCACTAGCTGGAAATAGCAATTGTGTGACACTTGGCTCCAGGGGGCCCAGGCTGCTAGAAGCCAGCAGTGAAATGATGCTTTCTGCCATGGCTGCGCACTTTGACTGTTGTTGTTGTTTGGCTGTGGAGGGATCAGAGCGGGGACTCAGGGCTCTACTGTACACCCAAAGGAGAGTAGATTTCATATTCCAGAGTGAAATGCCTTCTGGCACTGTTCCGCCAGCCCTTGATTTGAATAGACAAGAGCTGCTGGGTAGGATTGAGGGATAAAAGAGGCCGGGGGACAGAAGTGACTGAAGAAACAGGCACAATGTCTAGATGCTGTATCAGCACTCAAACATATGGAGAAACGGATGCTGGCTGCAGAGTGACACTTTGGCTACGTCTTCACTAATAGGTTTCCATTTTAAATTCCTTAACTATTGCTACATTAAAACCTATAGCATCCGCCAGGCTGCTCTCAAGCACTGTTCATACCTATGGAAATTATTGCACCATAATTCAAATACAACCTAATTTGTGTATATCCCATGTTATTGTGAAGACTGGATTACGTGACTATTGACAGGAGAAAAGAAGGAAGTAGTCCATGCAAAGCAGGAGGTTGGGTTCGTGGATGGGTCACAAAACACTGGACTTTTTTCCCCCAGGAGACCAGTTTTCGAAACCATGTTGAACCAAGTGAACTTAAGTTATTCCAAAGTATGTCATCAACATATTTCTTATCCTAAATCCCAGAACCTAACCTACAAAACTTAAATTGCCTAAACCTAAAGACACCCAACCTTGTTTCTTTTTCTAAACCAAACCAAAGTAATTTTTCTTGCCTAAACCTTAACTGTGTAACTTTACGTTTAGTGCATAACATGATTTGTGTGGTGTCACTAGATGTCATGTGAACCACTGTATGAGGATGTGATGTTTCTTCACTGCTCTGCTGTTTTGAAACCCTTAAAACTGAGACCTTTGAAAACACTGCCAATCTTGTTCAAGTTTGAAATCGTTAAGGTTGTGTTTCATTCTGGATAAGTGAAAACGTAAACTTCTCAAAACAATAACGCAGACATCCACAATCGCGTCCTGATTCCATCTTATCTGTCATGATGTGTAAAGCTAAAAAATTATAGCTAGGTCTATATAAATTGTCTTGAGTGGGAACACAGGGAAACAGGCAGGAAAAAGGGCACACCCGCCTTTCACACGTAACAGCCACTGACCGCTGTTGCCATGGAGAAGAACCAAGCCAGAGGCGCAAATCAGAGCAGCAGCAAAGTCATATCACTTTGTTGTTTCAGTTGAAAACAAAACACACTGTTGTAGTTGCTCAACCATCCATAATTGACCCAGAATCACGAATTTGATTTATATAAGGGGTGTTTTCAGTTCTCTGAATGCTGTACTCCTCTGTTCCAACCTGCCATCAACACCACATGTAACAGAATTTTAATCTTGGTGATAGGATGTTTTGAGTCGTAATTTACATTTTCATGTTCACAGGCTAGTGCCTATGACCTTTGACCAGATATTTTCCACATTGCTCAAACCAGCATTTAAAATGCTGATTCAGAGAAAAGTAAAGAAAAATATAAACACGTTTTATGTAATGCCATTATGTTTCTTTCATCTAATCCAGCTTGTTTTGAATACATATTGGATTATCTAGTGCTGACTATGCAAGACTGTTTGACTTAATTCAAGTAAATGTCACTTGCCTTGAGGTAATTAGCAATTTTATCTTATTTGGTGTAATGTTTATCTATATACAAGGCACATATCTGCTCCAGGATCTCCAGTATGCTTTGAGTTGTATTTGATCATAAACTCTTAAGTTTAAAGTAGGGCTGTCAAAACTAATGTGTTAATTTTGATTAATTAGTAACAAATTAACGCTGATTAAACATGTTCCGTGGTGCCCTTTGACCCAGTGCGCTATTCAGTGCCACTTTATGGCACAGAAAAGAGGCAAAAAGACGATGTAGAGGCAGGAGCCAAATATATTGTGCTGACTGGGGGTCAACTGGATTTCAGGTGGCAATCACAATTACCTGAAAGAAAAAAATCAATCTGTTGTGGTCAGTGTTCAAAGGTTTAAATACCTGTGAAAGGCGTCTGAACACAAAAAAGTGATCTAGGTTTCAAACCTTAAACAGAGCTTGCTTATTTCTCGCAAAATGAAGCATATATCTAAAAAAAATTACTTGATAGGGAATTTTACAGTGCAATAGGGGCTCTGAAACAATGCACCCCCCCCCTCCCCCCCCCCCCCCCCGCCCGCCCCCCTCCTCCCCTCTCTCTCTCTGTCCGCTCTCACGCGCCCCCCCCCAGTGACTCTATTGACATTCTGTCTCCTGCAGAACAGCAAGAGGTCAACTAGCATGTGGAAGTTGTGCTCCATTGTTGACTCCACTCACACATGCCTACACAGACAGTTTTCACAATGAGCTCCGCATTCATAATGCTGATCTCACCTTAGGTTTTTTATATCCCTCTCTTTTCATTGCCTCAAAGGATTAATCAGAGGCTTTTAAAATGCAGCCGCGAATAAGCAGACACGTCTCTTTCTCCTCCCTTTGACCTGAATGCGGCAGCAGCCTTCCTTCCCCTTTTGTAAAGACTGCCACGAGAGCACATCAAACACATGCCCTCTGCACCCGAGGCAATGAAAAATAAATCAACAAACAAATGAATAAGTAATCACAAAGGGGGAAAAAAACAGGAGCCTGTAAAATATGTGTGAAAAAAAACCCATTTATCTGAATGATTCTTATGTTTCGGAGCCTTTTGTGTTTGTGATAATCCAACGTGTATTTTGGGAAACGGGTCCCTGATCTCATTCGATTTATGTTCATTGTTCTTTTTCTGATCAAGGAAGATGTAAAAAGGCTTCAGTGCATTGGATTTGTGTACGGCATTGTTGGCTATATTGTATGCATCACTCCCCACAGGCTTCTTGCATTTAAGCCAGCAATATGGAGCTAAAAACACCCCGTTGCTGCTGGGTGATGTCTTGGCTGCAAGGATTGAATGAAAGTGTCTTTTTTTTTTTATCCTGCAAAGGCGGCACCTTGATGTTTTAGAAATAGCTTCATAGTGATGGGAGCTCAGAGGCATCATCCAGATGGTCGCACCTGTGTGCACAGCTGTGTGGAATAGCTACGTATTTAATAGAGAAATAAACACAAAGATACTCATTCATCTGGCAGTAAGGTTATCTTTGAAATCCTATAAAAGGATTCAATCATGATTAAAACAGTTAACCATTGAGTGTGTAATTAATTACTTGTAGAGGCATTGCAGAGGCTGCAGCATTAAAAATAAATAAATAAAGAAACCAACTCCATCTTATTGAGCTGTAACCCTATTCACTGACCCATGCTGTTTATAGCTTATGTACACCTGCTGAGCCATGTCAGTTGACTCTTAATGTGCATTAGGCTCCCCTTCTAATGTTGACACGGAGGTCATTAATTCGCATCAAGGACACCGCCGTAATAGACTTGTATCACGCAAATACAGTGGCTGTTAGTTTGCAAACAGCTTAGCAAGCAGCGAGCGTTCCTCGTGCTTTGATTCGATGCTAAGTGCTTCATCAATCACAATCCCAGACAGATCATTAGAGGCTTCTAGGATGACAAGACCAGCCAAAACATCTACAGCAGATTGCTCCAGACCACCCCTCAAACCTTTAATTGCGCCCGAGGTTGGCAGTTATCAAAGACATGCAGTGATAAGTGACTCACTCAATAGTGGCCATTAGTTAAAACAACTTGTTAGTGTCAAGGGTTTTTAAATGACTTGCCCACGCGATATAGTGTGTCAGTACCAAAGCAACATGTACCTTTTCTGTGCAGCAGAAGTAAGCTCTCAAATTGCTGTATGCCTTTGAGCAAACTGAGCCACGCAACACATTTCCGCTTTTAATAAGAGCTGTAATTCAGCTGTTTTTCGGCCTCAGATTTAAGTAGCAGACTGCGCGACCAGATGGTTGCTGGATTGAATCCCCTGTCGACATGCTTCTAAGCAAGGTACTTAAAACAACATGATAAAGATAATGCTGGCTTCAGTTCAGTGTAGTTGACAAAAAGTTTACATCTCAGCTTGTTTTGGGTCTGTCCATCACTTTGTTTTACAAAAAGAACAAATTTCCACTCCTTATTATTACCTGCACACACACGTTTCTGAAATGCACACACACACAGACACACACACACACACGCACACACACACACACACACACACACACACACGCAGGACCCCTAAACATTCAGTCTAAGACAGCCATTCAGTCTATGACAAAGATGTTAGAGTGATGGTCAGGTAACCCCAAAGCAATTAGGGGTTTTGTGCCTTTTTCAAGGGCACCTCAACTGTGTCCAAGGGGTGAACTGGGACCTCTCCAGCTACCAGTCCACACTCCATACTTAGTCCATGCAGCGACCATCCACCCTCAGTTACCAAGCCAAGTCCCCACAGATTGAGCTACCACCACCTCTAGACTGAAATATCTCAATAATTGCTGGATGATTTGCCATGACCATTCGTGCATTTTGATATTCATAGTTCCCAGAAGATGCATCCCATTTTCCTTTGCAATCCCCTGACTTTTCCCCTTTTACCATCATGAGGTTGACATTTGTGGTATTAAGTGAAATTTCTTGACTGTTGGATATTAATCAATGTGACATTCGATGAAGCTGGGAAAAAGCTACTGCAAATATTCGGTGGGCAGCGTACCACAGAAATTAACCTGGAAGCTAGAAGATTTTTTTGAGTTATGTGCCATAGAATTAAACAGGCATCATCTTGAAATTCATTATCTAGGTATTATTTTACATCTACGGTGCAGCTTCTGGTGTTTAAAACGATTATAGAAACACTGATGAAAAGAAAGAAGCCCTATAACCTAGGAGACAAAGACTTTTGGAGAGGGTGCGTCATAATCTTCTATTTCCTATCTATAGACACAGGTGGAAACTATTCATTAATGGCCTGTGTTCCAAAAGGAATACAAAGGCTTAAGTAAGTGAGCAACTATGGTGCAGCCTCACAGAGCCACTGGCGTAATTTAAGTAAAGTGATTCACTCTGTGAATTTTTTCTTTTCTGTGCCTTGAATGTAAATAAGGTGCCAGGGTACATAGAAAAGGCACCAAAATAGAGCTTGTTTATCAACAAGTGCCAGTGGGGGGTCCCCAAATGTCCTCAAATTTTCAAAACTGGCCCCTGGCCTCTTGTCATTTTTGCAAAATGTGGCCCCTGGTCAGAGTATCCCTGCTCTAGACGCTTGTTCATGGACCCCTATTGTGTTCTTTCTGCTTTAAGAATAACACAAGGATACATTTGCTATGACAGTATTATTTTTAGCATTTTATTCTCATCAACAAATCCCATGAACAAACCAACATTGGATTATCCTACAAAAATGCTGCTGTAGTCACAGCTTGAATCCTGTATGAAAGCTTATGCCTACTCAACTCCATAAAGCAGTCATATTGTTGCATTTGTTGCAGTGATATGAGCTTTAGGGGATTTGCTGATAAAAAAAAAAATCCTTAGCCTTAAACAACCTATGCTGACTGTAGTTCCTCTGAGTCCAACATTAGACAGCTACAGATGCACTGTGTAGCTCCCAGTGTTTCTGCACAACAGCAAACATACTCGCTACCTCAAATAAATAAAGGCTTTAAATGGGAATTTGTTCAGTGTGTAGTCTCATATTGTAAGCAAAACATGCCCTTTTGTCCTTGCTGCCCACCTGCTTAATGGAAACACTGTGCTGCGCCAATGTAACACCTTGGGAATGATCGGTAAGGCATGTGTATATGTGTGTGTGTGTGTTGCAGCTGTGAAGCGAGGCTGCTTGTGCCACGTCGTTCTCTTCCAGATGAGCGGCTGGGTGATGCACACTGGAGCAGACAGGCGTCGGCCAGGGTCAGGAGGTAACTGTCATGGGTCCTTCACCTCTGTGTGCACCGACAGAGGGGATCCTAGAAAGAGCACGTCTAGACACATTCCCCTCATGCTGTTCCCTCATGACTTACTCTGGAGTCCAGGTGCCCCCTGGTGAGCAGAAGGGAGAAACGTCCCTGAGCAAGATGAGTTATAGGGGATTTAGCACTGCCTTTGCCATCACACAGAACTTGTGTACACACATGAAAATCACACAATTTTCCAGTCTTATTATAATTCTAAACCCCAGGTCACCAGTGTACTATTCATATAAATATTCAGCATATTTCTATACAGCCCACAGCTATATGCTCCCCCCCCATGTTCCGCTCTGGATATAGATCCGATGTAGCATCAACGACTACACGCCTCAGGAGAGTTATAGTGCTTATTCCAGCAGACAGAGCGGGGAGATCACATGAATATCAGATCCCAGTGGAGCTGTAGCTTTGGCTGCTGTTTAAAGCCTAATCAATGAAAGAAACATGACCCATGACTATCTGTTGTGTATGGGATGACACAATGTTTCTGGGAAAACTGCATGATTCAGGAAAGAGATAATATGTTTGGTGAGAGAAAGCATTCCAGATACCGTATCATTTGTAAATATTTCACAGGATATGATTTAATGAGTGCATTTAACACCTGAGCAAATTGTTGAAGAGAGCAGCAGCAAAATACAACAGCAGCTCACTGGATTTGAGTGTGCTGACTATGGAGATTTGACTGATTTAGCTGCAGGCGCAGGCTACCTTCAATGTCCAAAGCCATTAGTGATTCCTGTACTACTAAAGCGCTGCTCCAGGGTACCCATTTCCTTGCATTAATGTCTACCTTCCACCACAGCAAATCAAAGGCTTATTCTTATGCCTCTGCCTATCTTCGTATTCTCCCTAAATAACACAGGTGAGAGGGCTTTTTGATGGCCTGAATGAAAATGGAGAGGAACAGAAACAGGCCACTTTTCAGTTACATTTGAAAGCAGAACGATTTATTATCAAGAACAGGAATATCAAACAAGAGAGAGGAAAAAAAGTTCATCAGTTTCATAAACTTGTTTTCGCCGCAATTTGATCACTTAAACGCTTCCAGCACAGAGAGAATGACTTATTAAGCTTGGAGATTCTTCCATTTAATCTTACGCCTCTAGTTACAGTTTCTGTTTTTTTGCCTTATCATGTAAATATAGAACTGCTCTGCTGAAACCAGAGATCACAACAGTAGTTATCAAGAGGCTATTCAAAGGGGTGTTTAAATGTCAGTTCTGTAAAGTGCTTTATGCCCCCTTTTTGTCCTCATCACAAAGTAGTGGCTCCTTTGAGTCTGGTTTTTGATCTGGGTTCTTTATTGCCAGGCGAAGGTGCGCTTCACCAGCCTGAAGAAGGTTCGGTTGTGTTCCCGTAGGTAGGAGCGGAGCTGCTGGAGGACAGTGCTGTTGACCGCTGGGTGAGGACGTCCCTTAGACTCATGCAGACATCGCTCTCGACCGTCACTTCTGATACAGTAAAACCCCTTGGTCTGGTTGAAGTAGAAGTTGGAGGATACTATCCTTGGGGGCAAGTTGAGGAAGCGCTCCACCTTCTGAAGCTCTGGCAAGGGATCACGGATCAAAGCATCCCCATCGACAATGTGTATCTGTTCCAGGGGGAAATGGCGCAGCCAGTTGCGCATGTGGACGTCGTACAGGCTCCTCTGAATGGCCTTGTAGCGGACATTCAGGGCTCCGTTGCGAACTAGCAGGTTCTCAATGGCTTGCACCGGCTTGTGGTTCTCCAGCCGGTTGAAGTACACCTGGGTGTAGTCGGAGATGACCCGCTCGCATGGGTCTCGTAAGATCAGCAGCAGCTTTATGGATGAGTTCATGGCGCAGATGCGTTCTGGTGCAAGGGCTGATGTAAAGTAACCTGGAGTTTTCTCCACTGTGATCTGGTGTGGGTATGAGTATGGCATCAACTCACGGTACCACTCAAAGCCCTTAGCATAGTTCTCATCCCAGTCAAAGAAGTGCACCTCGGTGGCGGCAGCAGCAACCTCTGGGTGTATGTCCAGCATCTCCAACAGTGCTCTTGTTCCCCCTTTGCGAACCCCAATAATGATACTGTGTGGGGCTCTTTTACTGGTGCCTGGGGGTGGAGATGAGGGGACAACTCCTGAGACATTGACTAGTCCAGGATCAAGGTCCATGGGGTCCAGGGTTATGCCAAATTCCGGCTGGGCAAACTCAGGTGGGGCAGCATATGTCTGGAGAACCAGAAGAAAGGCAGATGCCAGAAAGCAAGCCATGGTGCTGGTATGATGATTGGCAAAGAGACAGAAGCAACGAAATCAGACAATGGTTTAGCTGTGGACCAGATCTGTCTTTCTGAGCTCAGTGATAACAAGAGCAGTGAGAAGTGCAGTCTTTGTCTGCCATTGAATTTGAACCGGAGGATGAGGAGAAATCATCGGCAGTCCACAGCACATCTGTAGGGAAGAACAAAGACAAAAAGAAGAAGAAAAGGCTTTCAGATTTCAGGCATACAAAGCAGAATGAATGTCTGTATTACACAGAAATGGCACTTTCCTCATTCCCCTGAAAAGCAATCCAGCCATAAATACAATCCATGTCTGTTATAAGTGTATCATCTCAAAAGGATAATCTCAATTCATCTTTCTTTGAGTCTCTTTTTATCTTCCCTCTCCCCATCTGCTTTCTCCTCTAACTCTATAAAGTCACTTTCAATTGATACCGTAATTTCTCCGGCTGAAAAACATTTAGCCAGACAGCTCGTTAGAAAATGTGTCTGAGATATGCAAGTGTGGCTGAGGGCCAGATGACGAGGCCGAAGCGCTCCGTCTTCCTTTACCGGGTCAAAATCCACACTTGAATCGATACCCCTCCGCAGCGTCGAAATCAAAGCATTTGGAGACTTATAAAGACAAATTTATTGCGGAAAATCAGAGTTCCCACTTCTAGGTGACTTTGATTTCCAATACATGTCAAGAAAGATCAATACTAAGGCAATGAAATTCAGCAAACACAAGGAGAGGGATTTAGAGCATTAAATCAGACTTACAGTGTTGCTGAAGAGCCCGTCGCAACCATGGGAAAATTAAAATTTGCTGTCTTGTCTTTTTTATCTGTTTCTCTTTTATTACAAGGAGAGTGTTAAATATTTTAATACCTTCCTTGTTTTGTTTTGGGGTTTTTTTTTGCCTTCAATGTGCTCTTGTCAAATGCTTTTGCTTTTATTAACCAAAAAACAACATGTAAAAATGTTCCCCTGCTCTGTAGCAAGCAGCCATGAGCCGAAATAGCACAGCACATTTTCTTTTTTAAATGTCATGGAATTATTTAAAAAAAAAAAAAAAAAAGTCTTCAGATACCTTCATGAGGAAAACAAGCTGAGAGAGCTGTTGCTTACACTGTGCTAGTCAAAGCAACAAGGGCCAGGCTATGCAAACATCCAGCTTCAACAGCAAAGGTCACAGTAAGGTAATCTAAACAAACGAAGATATTCCCTGGCTGGGAACACACTGCCACACACACGCATGCATGCATGCATGCACACACACACTCACACACACACACACACACAGAGCAGAATACTATTCTGGATACATACAGCAGACAGATTGTGTGTTCAGCACATATTACTCATTACTTATATTGTAGGCTAAAAATGGGTTACAGATCATTTTGAATACATTTTCAAAGCAGGTCTTCTTCTATAGAAGTCACTTCAAACACTGTGATGGCATTTCAGCATGCAGGAGGTGATCTTCTCTACAAAGATGCTGAATTCCTGCGTCACTTTCTGTCAATGGCATTTACTGTAATTACATCTATTGGGGTTTAAAATGCTAAATTATTAAAGAAATGCAATACTCCATGGCTTTCAAAGTGGCAGGGAGGCTGCACTTTTTCAAAACTTTTCTCTTTGCAGTTTTTTGCTGTCCAATTTTCCTGGTAACTATTCGAAAAAAGTCTAGAAAGTCTGTTCTGTTTCCTTTGTATAAAGAGAGGCTGATGAAATATCATCTTTTGACATTTCCATTTTACGTAATCCTCTGCAAATTTATATAATAAAATACCAAGGTAACAGGTGAAAAATAACATCTTAATTCCAATAAATGTAGGAAAATCGCCACAAAAGTGCACTCAGTAGAGTGCAGATCAACGCCGCCAGGCAGCCATGCATCCCTGAGCTGATCATGGCCATTCTAGACAATTCTTGTAATTCCAGCAGACACGGCACAGCGTGTTTCAAAAGCTTCTCAGAAATGAATGAAATTACACACGTCACCTATTTTTGAGCCATAGTGCGTTGCACAGAAAAGATGGAGTTCTGCAGCAAACAGGCACTGTATGCGAAATATTGGTTCAATATAATTATGAGGATTAATGTATTTCTAATAACTAAAACAGTCATAAATCTTTGATTCATGTCATTCATAACTGGACTTTTAATGGTCAATAGCCTACAGTACAATATCGTAGGAAGTAACATCTATGAACACAATTCAAATAGACAAAAACAGAAACAATTTCACAATGCTTAGTTATTTATGGAAAAAGCACAAATATCAACTTAAAATGACTAGATCAATAAAATTTGAGTTGCCAATACACTCTGCTAGCCGTGGTGTTGTATGACGCTGTGCGGTGGATGGAACAAAATCACGTTGCAGCAGGACTGTGGAGGGCTTGCCAAGTGGAAATGTCCCTTCCTGCACCCTTACAACCAAGATGGTGGTAAAAATTTAAAAAAAAATTGGGATTCAATAATCTCATAGGGTGCCTCACTTTAGCTGGTCATAACAATTGGAGTACAGAATTATCTGGCAGATGCTCCAATTCTAATAAGATCAAACTTTTCATTGGATGTCAGTTTTGGAGCCACAACAAAGGCCAAAATGCAGCCTGCAATAGAGGGTAAGGCTTTGTTGTATTTATCCAACCAGATTTACAAAAAACTTGTGGTCCCTACCGGCTGGTTTAGAGGAGTGACGAGTCAATGACAGTATAAAACAGTCAATAAAACATAAATTTTAAACAACTGTGAATCATCCCTTCCATGAGAGATTCTTGAGCACACAGTCTTAAATGTGCATACAAGATATTAGGCTGACTGGTCCAGTAGTTTGGAAGATTAATTGTAGACAGACAGATACACGCATGCACGCACACACAGACACACGCAACCAAACACATTATCCCTTCTAGGCACATAATAGATCAAATACAATTTATTTAAAGATAAAACTAACCAGTTTGTGGGAGAAACTCATTACATATTGATACGAAAGTAATGAGACATTTTCACATCTTTGTTTAGAAACTGTCAGTAAATTATATTTGAGGAGGATAATTGATTTGTGAGGCATGTATAGAAATAACTTTGCTGAAATCTGTGCACTTGAGTTGTTTAAGCGGCCAACTGTTATTATTAATTATGTCTCTACTTGCAGAAATATTCTACCTCTAGTACAATTTAATCACAGACCCTCTAATTAAGCAGAGTACATAAGAAGTATAACTAGCAATGTGACTCGCACATTTCCACAATGTCACCGGTGGCCTTTATTTCACCTTTCAGAGTCATTCAACCATATAAAGGCGATGACACATGCCCCCGCTTCACACTACGATCCCTGGCTTGAGTGTGGGACGGGGCCTGTGAGATGAGCGCAGGAGAGCTGACCTGCCCTACAGGGCCCGAGGTTGTGCAAGGAAGCACTTATGTGCAGTGACAGGCGCGCCTGCCTGTCAGCGTTTCCCTGGCAGAGAGCTGCCAAGTCCAATGCTAACAGCCAGGCAGCCAGACGAGCTTTCTGTCTCATCCAATTCCCCCCACTCCTCTCACAGCACACCACCACCTGGAAGGAGCCATTGTTTCACATTCCACTGGGCCTTATTGCTTTATTCAGCACTTGATGCATATCTTTCCGGCTTTTCATTCGGCACATGGCAGCCACGCTATCTGGCAGACCACTTAACCAGGACTATTTCCACTGAACACTGTGGGGCCAGAGGAAGGTTACACAGGCCAGGTTGGCAGAGGGAAGAACGATGGCCTCACTGTGTCTGAGAGTAGGATATGGCATCTGTGTGTGGGGGCTCAGTGCAAGCACTGCTGCTTCACAGCAAGACAGTCTGGATTCAAATCTTGGCTCTGGTCACTTTTTTTGCGTATGCAGTTTGCATGTTTTGCTTCTGTGCATTTCCTTCAGGGACTCTGGAGGTGAACCATCTTAATCCCTTACAGGTGTGAGCATGACGGTGCAGCCAAACCAGAGTTGGCAGGGTGACATTAAGCTGTTGTGAAATGTGGGTGAGACTGGAACAGAGTTGTAAGCAAATTAAGGAGTTTTCACCATTTTGTCCAGTACTTTTCAAATAATTTTGTTATTACCTTATATGCTGGATCCATATTGGTGCAAATACTGGCTTTATTAAGCAGATCAGGATCTTTGTCAGTCTCATCAAAAAAAAAAATCAGTCAAAACAATCTCTTTCCTCTAGGAAAGAGATTAGTAGATAGTGGGCTAAACTAGAATTACCACCACGTTGCTGTATGACTCTGCCAACCAGTCAAGTTGTAGTTACAGTTTATGTCCATATCTATCCAGACAAGACAAGTGTTGCTGCAAAGAAGCTACAAATTCTAAAATGTGGATACCTCACACACATCTATAACACGGTACCCAAGATCAGTGTGACCAATTCAGAATCCGACCAAATGTCTCCCCTTCTGTTCTTGAGTTATGATGTTGAATAACTGCCTGAAAAGTGTTTTTGCAGAGCATTATGATGTCGCAGTAAATTGATCTCTCACCTTTTGGATATAAAATGTCATCACTTCACCATTCTGTCCGATTAAACATTGCGATGAAATGTTGTCACAATTAGCATTTTAATTCTTGAATTAAGGCCAAAAATATGTTTTGTAACGTCACAGTGACCTTTCACCACCAAATTCTAACCAGTTCATCGTTGGGTCCAAGTGACGTTTGTGCCAAACCTGAGGAAATTCCCTAAAGGTGTTCTTGAGACACGAGAATATTACAAAAGACATGAGGTAACAGTGACTCTGACCAGTGACCACCAAAATCTAATCAGTCGATTGTCAAGTCCAAGTGAACATTTGTGCCAAATTTGAAGAAATTCCCTTCAAAGTTCTTGGCCTATCACGTTCAAGAGAATGGTACAAATGAACGAACAGGTGGACAGATGGATAACCTGAAAACATAAATAACATAAATATGTTTTCAGTCTCAGTGATGTATACAGACTTTAGAGTCTAGGTCAAGAGAGCAGATAATTCAGATAATCTGTTATCAGTAAATACAGAGCAGTTAGGTATTGCAACTGGAAGAAAAACTGTTCAATAATATCAACAATAAATATTTCTTGAATTACAGCTAACTTCCGCCCTATCTTTAAAAATCACTACACATTGGCAAGTTTTAGCATTTTGCATTTTAAATCAGTTCTGGAATGAGAGGGGATCAATTTGAAACAAGAAGCAAAGGGGTCTTGCCCTCCTTGTCAGTTAAATTGATGGGTAGCGAATTCCAGTTTGACAGCACTTTAACTGAACAAGTTTTTATGTGCATAAACTCTGTGATTGGCCAGTGATATACTCATGATGTCTCCCTGCCTTGCATGCTGGCAAATGCTCCTCGATGTCCAATGATGAGTAAGAGGTTATAATAACTGAACTCAGTACAGACAGAGGCTGATCGCTTATATAACGAAATCAAACCTATTCCCACTTGAACCTGTGATGCAGAGCCTCCCCGCATGAGAGCTGCACTTGCCGACCATTATCCGGGCTTTAAAACGTGTCTTTCACCAGAGCAAAAGTGCTGCCCACCGCCTGAGCTGACAGCACAGCCGACAGATCTGCACTATTCATTATATCCCGCCAGGCTAAAAGGAGGGCTCCACAGGTTCTCATGCCACAGAAAACCAGGTTCCCACTAATTAACCCAAACAGCCGCCTCTATACATCTACAGAACAAACCCTCATTCATATTCAGCAGGGCCCCCTGCCATTAACCGTGGCGGGCAGCAGGTATTGCACAGGGCAGCTTTGTTTTTCTAATGGGCGCTCATTAGAGATGTTAGTACAAAATCATTATTACTGCAATAAAGCTTGATTACAAAGGCTAGCTTTTGTACTACTAAATTGTTTGATTTCAAGTGGGGAAGTTAAAAGTATTAATCATTGTTACTATTCATATTATACGCAAATACACAAAATCAGCAACAATATAACTTGGACATTTTGTTGTTTTCAGCAGAATTTGTATTCTGAAATAGAATTAAGTGCAGAGCCAGACCTCCTTATCTGCTGTTTTTTTCTTTTTCCATCTCTCGTATCTCTGTTTCACCAGCTCACAGCATTGTTTAGATGATCTCTTGTAAGATACAGCGACCTCTCCTCCAAAAAAACTATCACTCGGGACACAGAAACACACTCACCTTTATTCTATTTTCTTCTGCACTTTCGCCTTTGCTCCTTTTTCTTTTCCTCAGCCATTCTCTCCAACAGGCCCTCAAAAAACCAGTACAATATATTATCCACCCACACACATCCAACTGTAACTCTGAAACTACTCCCACGTACAGGATGGATTTTAAATTATGGATGCATTTTGGTTCACAGTGGGATTCCTGGCTCCATTTATTAATTTCTGTTACAAGACTTTAGCCACTCAACAGAGGACAGAAATGATCTTTTCTTCCTTTCATAACCTTTACCTTAGATAAGATGATATGTCTCATACCACCATACACTCTATTGACATGTTTACTTTCTGGGGCATTTGAGGTGTAAATCCAGAAATAAAGCAGAACACCCAAACATGTCCAAAACACCACAGAAATCAGCATGCAGGAGATTTCATAGGGACACCTTGAGCACTGCTGAGCATTTAAATCCACCCACAAGGCTAGATTGACCATGATGTGAAGAAATAATGAGCTCTAATCCCCATCTATTTACATTACTGGTATATCACAGCCACTTACTGGTGTGTATATAAATTGGAGCCTGTGGTAGCTTTGAGAACAGAGAGCTGCTCCTTTCAATCTCCAGTCTAGTCAGATAAAAATGTCTCCCTAGAAAATTGCAACAGAGATGACCTTGACTTGGTTAGCAAGGCATTTAACCCATGACTTCCAATGGTAAAAGAGTGGAAGCTCCCAAAACCATCGTCACCTTTTTCTGGATTAAGGCTCAGAGATCTGTTGATACTGCAATGGTTAGCATAAACCAAGAAAACTCACAAGACTACGTATGTTAGTATTCAACCACAAAGTACATCCTGAAAAATGGCAACCTTTACTAAGGAAGGACCGCATTATTTTTTAGCTTGATGTACCTAATAAACTGGCGACTGAGTGTACTGCAACGCCACTGGAACTTTTTCTCCTCTGGGGCCACCTGGTGGAAAAGTATCCTAAAAGTATTCTATTCACAACATCAGTGTTAGCAGACCATCAACTATTTTGGGGGGGGTGAAAGCCAGAGAGGGTTAAGTGAAGTTTTCATCAAAAATGATTAATATTTATCAAAGGAAAGTTCTTGACGAGTTCTTTCTACTGCTAAAAGGGTACTTGTGGTCAAGTATGGTCATTTTTTTGTTGTGGCTGTCCAGTAAAGTTAGTCAAATGTCACTTATGCCCCTCTTGTTCTTACCCCTTGTTGTAAAATGATTATAAAAGTAATCTTTGGTTCATTTTTGAGGTTTCTGTCTTTCTTTGGTTTAGGAACAAAGACCACACTGCGCTCTAATCCACTTTCATGTGTCTCCCTCTATATGTGTGTTTAACCCCTTTCTCTCTCGTTTATCTTTGTTGTCACAGCTGCCTCCTCTCATCCCTCTCTCCCATTACAAGAACCACAGGGAGGGGGGCCATAAAGCTGTGGAGTCTCATCAAGACATGCCGCCACCCACAGTCTCACTCCTGGAGTTCCTCACTGCGACACACCCACTCCATCATTGATCCTCATCCATAATCTGTTCACCCTTTCATACATGTATCCCCAATGTGCATCCCACCTTTAGATGTAAATGGCTCAGTCTACTAACTTTTCATTGTCTGATAGGACTTTATATAAACTGGACAAATGGTGGCATCATACACTTGGCTTGCAACCTTGACTCTGAGAATATTGAGAAAAGATCTATGCCATAATTAGGACATGCTTCTATGTGACACCACAGCTGTATTTCACATATGCAACAAGTTCTCATCACAGGTTGTCAAATACTGACACTTCCTCACACCCTTCACTGTCTGTATAGCACCTTTACCACTGCACAAAAAAACAAAAACACTCACACCCACTTACATCTAGCTTTTTTATGTAATGGGAAAGGTTATATTTGGCAGGTCAGATGACTCTACAGTAGTCTGTGACATCCAATGGGACACATCAAAAAAACAAACAAACAACACAAACACACACACACACACAAAGGAATACTTGTCTGCTGCAGAGCCGTGTACACAGCTCTGGTCTACTGTCAGAGAGAAAGACATATTTAACAGGTTCGTCCGCGTTTCAAAAGCCTGTGTATATGCACTTATTTTGTTGGAAAAGGGGTATTCTCAATGACACACATATACTACAATGCCTCAAAGCCAAACTAAGTATGAGTGATGCGACATTAAAACAGCAGTGACCTTTGTGTTTACACAGGACACAAACAATAGTCTAGTAGATGAAAGTCCATGTTTGTTTGACTCATCTACTTACCCTTTCTCCCAACAGAGTTGGACTTTCTTGCTTTTTATTGTACATCAGCTGCTCTGAGTTTCAGACAGTGTTGTGGATAGGTTTTCATTAGAGTGAGTTAGAGAGTTAGAAAGCCCAGTATATCTCAAGGTGCCCAAGGATGCCTTTAGCAACCTTACCATATGCCGAGGGATCTGTCAAAGCGCCGGTATTTAACGACCTGCGGATTATATTGGGCTGGCATTTCACACAACATTTCCTTGTTTTGAGTAGAACTTACACTGCAGCTGTGATGGTAAGCAATAGACGGCTATTTCGGGAGCACATGAGTAAGACAATGACCTAATCCACACCCACATGCCAGCAGAGGCATTCATTACGGACTTCAAGGGGAGGTGATCTGTCATTTGCTAGTACACCCAGACACATGTTACCCCAGGCACTAATTACAGTGTTTTAACTGTGATCTTCTATATGTTGAGTTAAAGTTTCACAGTATAATGCTCTTTTCAGTTTTTTTTTTTTTTTATTCTTGCAGAGCGGTTCAGTGTGCAGCACAGTCCCTTCCAATTACCAAGCCTTCTGCCCACGGCCATCTGTGCATGAGTAGAACATGAGCCACCCAACTTGATGAAGGCCTGTGCCTCATGAGCAAATATATGTTTATGCTATATTGGCAAAAACAACATGAAGCTCTGTATCAACAATGGAAATGTTCTTGGTTTTCATCAATTGGGCAGAAATTACAGAGTTTAAATGATTCTGTATCCACCCACAAAGTGTCATTTTGCCATGGCATTGGCCCTCCAGTTATGCCATTATTCAACTGACACCAGATCGCTTTAGCAATCTCTATTACCCCGCTGCATACCCTGACCCAGGCTTCCTCCAGTTTAGCTTTGACATTTGTCAGTGCTCTGAGATTTATTTCAAGCATCAACTGACATTGTCTGGATTCCCAGGAGGCATTTTCGCAGATAAAATAGGCTGACTTGCTCATCACCCTTGGATGAGTGGAGGCAACCAATCCCAGGGACGCTGACTCACTCAGGGAAGTGTTCCATGGTCGGTCAGAAACAACAACAGACTATGAGAAGGAATTCAATCAGAGAGTGGGCTGATGATCCTCATTCAGGGCTGCCACTTCTGATAAAGCACCTATGCTTTTCGCGGCGTCGAGATCTCCCCACTGCAAAAGCCTCCTCATCACCAGCACTAAGATAAAGCTAATTCTGCTCCGTCACTTTAATGCTACTGTAATTCTTATCAAGCTCTCCCCATCAAAGCTTCCCTCACAATGAGTCTGATCTTCTCCATGTAAAGTAATTGCTCTGCAGTTCATCGCAGAGGGAGCACTCCAAAAATGCCGATTCAATCAAAACAAAAGCAGCAACTTTACTCTCTCTTTTTGGGTCTAAGCCTTTGCAAAGCCAATGCTCCAGTCTCGCAGGCATCCTGCAAAACTGCAATATACACATACATTATGGATGAATTACTTCATCAAATAAAAAGCAGGGAATCTTGTAATGAACTGTGAGGGTACTCTTAATCTTTGATGAGGCCTATCTGATGAATAGTTTAATGAGAAAAACTATGGTTGGGCCTGCTGCGTGCTGACAGAGGCATCACAGCTCTGATGAGTAAAGTGAAGAAAAATGTGTAATTTTTTTCATGATCTTGTAGTGTTGTTTATAAAACGACATCAATCATACAGCTCGTAAACAGCATTAAGTAATACATTGAGTGAAATCCCACCTTAGCCAAGCGTTAAGTTATGCACTGTGCAAGCTGTACTCCAGGGCAAAACATGCAATACATATTAACTAAGGTGCATGTACACTAGGGGCTTGGTATTTTCTTCTAGGAGGTCAAGGAAGATATCTTGTGTTTATTTCCCTAAACTACAGCTGGTGTGTGCCGTTCTACATAACTTGGAAAGCCTCTCTTGCTCTGGCATCCTATTGATAGGCGTGCGCCACAGATCACAGCCAGTGTTTCTCCTGCCATCACAAATATGTATTCAGCACTGCGGAACTCGGAGGTTTAGTATTTGGACCTTCTGTGATGTGCTGTTGGCTGCCAAGCGCCTAAGTGATTCAACACCAGGCTGCAGTTAGCAAGCTGATAATAATGCATTCAACTTAAAGTTGGTTCCCACAGGGGCGTCCTGTGTTTGCTCGCATCAGAGGTCCAAGCATTATACAGTTAGATTTGTCAGTAGTGGTTATGGTGCTCCCTGCTGCTGCAGCGGGATATCACCAGCACACATACAGTGAACACACGAGAGGGAGCACACCATGTGGCCAGAGACACAGCAAGCAGAGGAGAAGCTGGAACAAAACTTACTAACAATCAAAAAAGTGAGCTCTAGTTGGAAAAAGTCAGCATCAACTGACCCCCAGAGTACATGACTTGACTATCACATTAGTGCACAGCCAGTATTAGCGTCATTTGTTTGTGCAGTACGTGCAAATGACAAATCATCCAAGCGTAACTGTGAGATGTGCAGATCAGAAATGAGTGTGGGACTGACACGGACAGCACACACATATTCACGCAAGGATGTCATTTAGCCACAGCAAACGACCTTGAACTGTAACTTTCACAGTATCGAGCTGCCTCATCTGCATAAGTAATTCAAGTTGTCGCCTCACATGCTGGTCATTGATTGTAACACGATCAAAGGGATCCGACCGCTTAGCTTGAAGTGGCTTCGGTCATTTATCAGTGCAGAAGTTTGAAACTTGCAAAGTCATTCCACATCTCATCAAGGGCAGGTTATGAATTTTTCAATAACAATATGAATTGTTATGAATGTTGGAACAGGCTTTGCTTGCTTTTTCCTCCTCTTTATACTGGCCATTAAAAGAAGACGTTACTGACAAAATTACCTTTTTTTATATCAATTTCTTCCCTTATGTTGAATTCAGGAAGAAAATGTTTTTCTTGCATGCATTCACAGCAAACGAAGAATCCAAAAAGGACAAATGTTCTTCATAAATTGAAACAATAGGGGCCTGGGTTTAACAACAGCAAAACTATATCAAAACATCTACAAACTCTCACACAACTCGTGCAGTATAATCTAAATCTCATCTACACATACACTTTCTCTAAATATGATTTTAAATACATAAGTCATAACAGTTTCACGCATGTCCGAGTAGTGTGTGTCATAAGTGGAAGTGTTTTATATTGTAATGCTTTGGCAAATAAATTGTTGTTGTTCAGGTTGTCCGTCACTGGTGCGCAAGGCAGCAAGCCTAACAAAATTGGACCAATAAAATGAATAGTGTATGCATGTGCTCATGGTAGTTGCAGGATTATAGTGACACAGTGCCACAGCCGAATTCAACCCGCATTTGACAGATACCAATGTCAAGACCTAAATATGGGGCTTTAGCACTCAGACAAAGTTACTGACTTTTTAGTATAAAATGTCTTTTTTTTCCATCCCTCCATTGCTACTCAAGAGGGAAATGTTGTCAAGTGAAACACAAAGAAGACATTTACACTAAACATTGTAATAAAGAAAGTCACCTTTGTCTCTAACAGTGGAAGCACAATGGGAAAGAATCTCTGAATGTCCAACATGAACATGAAGAATTCTTACAGCAAGCAGAAGCTGTTTTAATTGTAATGGGCACCTGACTATTGTCATTATGAAACTATCATTTAAAAGACAGCAACTGTAACTGTAAAACAAAATATATTCATTTTTATCAAAATTCTGAGAGCCCTGAAATGCTCAAATGTTTAGTTTTGTCCAAAAACCATTCAAAAACCGAAAGACATGCAGTTTGAAATAATATGACTCAGCAGATATTTGCCACTTAACTAGTAACTTTGTGTCATATTTGCTGAAATCATCACTATATCCTTACAGCAGTGAAAGAATTAATCTTTGATAAAGTCAAGTTCCTCCAGCTCCATTTAGTGCTCCATATGGGATCTGCAAGAATCCAGTACGCCTGAATGAAATCGTCCAATCAGGGCCAGGGGGAGTCTCAAATCTCATGCACTACTGTCCGGATATAGTGACAGTTTCAGAAAATAAGGCAAAAGTTATTTTTTCTTAAAAGTTACCCACGGTAGGTTCATTTAAAAAAAAAAAAAAAAAAAAAAAAAACTGAAGATGATCAATCAGTTATCAAAAGAGTTTCCAATTAATTTTCTGTCGGCAGACTTATCAAGTAAGCGACAATGTGTTTCAGCTCTACACGTATTCTCAAAATGACCATCGACGGTGCTCAGCATCATTTGCTGACAGGCTGAGCCCAGTTTGTGACTGTGCACACTGGCACCTTGGAGGCAAATAAAATCCGTGCCCAACTTTGAGCAACATCCTTGTAATTTCCTACTCTCAGGGCAAACTAGATCGTAAGGGAAGTGTTTATCTATAATAACAATCTCCAGCTCTATTTCCTCGTGCCTAGTCTGTGCCTCTCTGGCAAGGAGTGTGTCAGAGGTCTGACAGGGCAGAGATGGGGGAGGATGCACACCACCAGGGCTCCACGCAGCTGTCATATGCCCTATCATTACATTGTTTACAGCATTTGCCTTATTCAAGCTATTGCCTATGTAGCACCAGCAAGCAAGTCCACCTCACCTCACTTCGAAATTTCCATGTTGCCTAAACGGAAATGAAAATACTTATACCAGCTGGGCTTTACATCTGCCTTTAAGCTGTCTTTCCACAACCAGTGAGGCTCTGTTTACACATTTTCAAGGAAAGCTAACCACAAGTTGGCATTGTGTGTTACTTTATACCTTGTCCTCTTGTTCTTTCTGGCAAACATAACACCAGCAGCGGTTTGAATGCAATCCTAGCGTACACTCCTTGTGTTCAGCCTGCAAAGCAAGGTGGGATTTGCCATCAGTTTAAATCGCTAGAGCAAAGCAGAGATGAGGTTTGGGTGAAAAAAAAAAAAAAAAAAAGCAGCCTTGCAGCCTGGGCAACTTGTCTTGATTTCTTTCAAAAAGAAGAAAGCGCTGAGCACAAAATTTTCAAGAAATTAGTACAATTCAGCTAAAACACAAGAAACTTGTGCTCCAAAATACATAATTTCTTTTAATTTCTTTCATAACTTTTTTTTGCTGCCCAAACATTTTTTCCGCAGCTTTTTAAAATTAATTTTCTAACTTTTTTAATCCAAAATGCTCCTTGCCTTTTCCCCCATGTTTTTGAAAGAAATCACACCAATTTGCACAAGGTTCAAAGGTTTAAATACTTGTAAAAGGCATCTGAAAGCAGAATGAGAAAAGGTTTCAAAGGGTTCAAGTGAATTTAATGCATGTGAAAAGAAAAACAGAGTCTCTAAGGTGAGAAGCATGCGAAGAATTCAGACTCATTTAAATAGCTGGAAAGACCTGTCTGCGACTTAATGACAATATCCGTGCATGTGCGGCTGTGGGGATGTGACAGAATCAGGTTAAGAAGATAGAGGGAATAAAACATCATGTCACTTCAGCAGGGTGACTTTCATAGCAGAGCAGGGCTTCGTCTCTGCTGGTGTGAGCCCAAAAGCTAATGTTAGAGCTAAGGCTAATGAGTATGCAGTATTATTTCATATCTCCCACATGAGAGCACAAGCACTGTGTATTTTATCCTTAAAAGCATCACTATATTGCGTGTTGAAATGAAACCCAGCTTGAAGATTAATCAACTTCAAGCGCAAGACAAGTCTTATCAGAACTACATAACAACTAATAGTATGAGGACTTCTCACTGTCAATTTCATCTGTGCCCTCATGTTGCGCCGTTCTTCATGAATAAGTCATCAGTCCCCCACTATTCCCCTTTGGCTTATTGCTCGTTCTGCCGCCTCCATGGCCCTGTAAAACCAACTGAAGTGTTTATGGGAGATAAGAGGCAAAGGAGGTCGCAGGCCCAATAACTCCTTTTATCACCCCACGTTCTGCAGCGAGGGCCATTTTATGGGTGAATTTGCTGAAGACGAATTCTTAATTAGAGAAGTTTGTGGACCCAGCATCAGAGGCCTAATGGGGGAATAAAATGAATCACCAAAAGCGCATCTGCAGGATTGCTTGTTGGCCTGCTTTGTTACTGTGTCTTGTAGCAAAGATGGAAAAAAAAACTCCAAGAAACAGACTTGGTTTGTTCTTGCAGCAATATCAATGAAAATGGTCTTTTAAAGATGGCTTTGTGGGGCTTGTTTGGTTAGGTGTAAATGCTGTGTTTGTCTCGACGAATCCGAGTCCTTTCGAAATTAGTTCAGGTTATTGATTTTCTCGGGGGCTTATCTTTATTAAAAGAGCCTACCTTGTCAATGGAATTACTGCCTCGGCCATTAAGGTGAGCTGATTCTATTTCCCATTATTGTAAGTTCCTGCCCAAGAGACTTAAATGGCTTAGGTTAATAGGAAATGCAATGCTTTGTCCTGAGATTATTTTTAAGAGTCAAGAAGTTTGTCAAGAAGAATAGAAACTTTACTTTTATTTATTGTACCTTTTAAAGCCAATGGGACCTTTTTGTTTGAGCAAAAAATGACCAAAATGCATCTCCCTTGTTAACCTTCTGTCCTTCTCCATAACTGTCTGCAACCAGACACTGTTGAAAAAAGGAGATTCTCAGCTTTCTAATAATATCAATATTGCTTTTGCTCTCCAAATATTAGCCAGAACATGTCATATTACATAATGACTGTCACTGAGCCATGTTCTTGAGAATAAGGCCTTCAAAGTTTGTAGTACAATTGCTGCAAAGAACCTATTAGCCTTCTAAATTGGGAGCACATGCTCTACTCAAGAGGCTGTCCCTGAGTGAAAAATGGACAGAAAAGCTGGAGACGCTTTTATTTCGTAGCCAGTGAGGTAACAAAAACAAGCATACCCAACAACAGGGTGCAGAAAGACATGAAAGTATTGTTCATGTCCGTAGAACTGCTTTTGACGTACACAGTTAGCAAACACCTAGCAATGGACTTCAGATGACGAAGATGATGAATATTCACAACTTCGATCAATTTTTATGAAATTGATTCTTTTAATCTGTGGATCTTTACAGACTAAACAAATGTAAATAATCAACAGACTTTAAGACCACTTCAAAGGTAGGGAGTCACCAATTTCTTTCTGTCTCTGTTTGCCATGTGGGTAAATCTAAATTACTTTTTGGTGCTTATGGTCTGTAAATTGAATTTATGGACTGAAATTTGGAGAATCTAACCCAATCCAACAATAAGTAGCATGTCCATATTAACAGAAGTTGAAACATTTAACGTTATATTTTGATTCACAATGCTAAGCTGCTTAGAACTAGTTCAGTGGGGACTTGGTGGATTTTAAGAAGCTTTAATATTCTAAAAGGTAAGACTTGTGTTTTTGAAATCAGACAAAAAAACACAATCTCTTACACTGCTGTTCATTTATAATTTCAGGGAGAGGAGGAAGGAAACTGGTGCTGACTAGGACCACAATGCGGTTGACAAGCGTTTGCTTCAAGTTTTTTTTTATCATGCCTTTAACAAGCTTCAAAATTGTATTTTTCGTCTGAATTTGGCGATAAGGATCAATGACAAAATTTAAATCTACCTTACTGAAGGCAAATTCTGAAAGACAATTTAAAAGCAAACAAAACTGTCAATGACCAAATATCGAGATGTTGCAGAAATCCAAGTTTATCTGGGCTAGAATGAAACCAGGGGTTCAGTGAAATGAAACGGGCCCAGCCCCACTGTTAAAAATTAACACATTGCCTTCAGCTTTCACTCATTTTGTTCTGGTATCAAAAAGTGCCACTTTTGAGAAATACAGTACGAACGAGGTGGGATGGAAGAGAACCAGCTCAAATTTTAATCAGCCAACTTGGCAGACATGTTTCACCAGACCAGACCAGACCATCCTGTGTTCCCACTCGCCTGCATATTAACTGAGAAAAAAAGGCTTAAATTAATTACTCATTTTCCCAGACTGGGAAGAGGGAGCTCATCCTTGATTGCATAATTTTAAAACTCCATAATTATCTCAACTCCACCGCACCAATGTGACAAGGATAGATGCATGTGAGTTTTCTCCAGCAGACTCCTCAAAGTTGAAGCACGTTTGGACTGAAGGCACTTTAACTTGGCGAGAAAATGCGTTGTTGGGGAACTCCCAACCTTGTACTGCTTAAAAGCACAGTGAGAAGCGGTACAGTTTTTGAGGTTAGCCCAAAACATTCAACGACTAAATTTAGCACACAGTGGCGCATTAGTCGAGATGTGTGATGCCATCCTCCTTTCCTCGCTAATCAACCCCTGCTGTAAAGCCTAGATTAACCATCTTTCACTTCATTCAGATAGAGGATTGTTTTGGGGTTTGCCTGATTATATCTGTCTCGAGCACACAGCATGCTTCTATTGGTATTTAACAAAGATTAGCTTTAAATTGATGATTAACCTTTGTAATCCTGCGTGCATATTGAAAATGGCTTGCTTGTCTTTACCACAGCCACACAAAAGAGAAGCCGCATTATCGTTCAGGGAAAATTGAGGCTCCGGAAGCAAATGAGGCAGTGTTATCTGCCTGGTGCTTGGCTGGATAATGAAGACGAATCCTCAGACTAGAGAGCCATCTCATAATAAATCGCAACAGATGACTTTTTTTGCGTTCTTAGCGCGCATCTTTTAATAAAACTTTACTGTGACCCTGACGACCAATTGCTGCCCCTATCTTGCAAAGAGGCAGAATTTACTTGTGGGAATGAGTGGTTGCCATTGTTTTGATAGCTGTATTAGGGAGTAATCAGACATTAAATGAGTCATTTCTCCGTATTTAACTCCAACTGGGGAGGTAATGGTTTAATTTGCAGGGCAATGAGTTTTCCCATGTGGAGTGCTCCTTGCATTAAATCACAGGCCGATGCAACTGCATCTGTTGCTCTGGATATCACCAGTGCAAAGATATGGCTGCACAAACTTCTCTGAGCAGAGTACAATTCACAGTAGTCTCTAGTGACTTCACCCATTTGTGGAAAATAATCTAACACACCTCACAGAACACCAGTAGTTTAGAGAGCAAAGATTGAATAACAACAATGATTACATGCATTTGACACATACACAGCACCCCAACTTAAATAATCTGATGAACTCTGAAGCTCGGTAATGGGAACAGGCACTGGTCGAGCAGACTATATGCACATGTCTTGCCTATATAGTGCACCATATTATACTTGAAATTATAATATGGTAGTTCAAGGGGGGCAGGGAAGAACATGTCTCACCTGACCCAAATGCTGCCTGATGATTATTTATTTACTATTTATCATATAAAATGCCGGATAATGGTGAGGAATACCCATTGTAACTGTCTAAAGCCCAATAATATTACATTTATTGTCACAGAAGACTAAGGAAGCAAGAAACATTCACATCTGAGTAGCTGGAAACAGTGAACTTTTGGCATTTTTGCTAACAACCACTAATTAACGATTAAAAATGTTAATTATCTGTCAGTTATCTCATCCATTAATCAACTAATGGTTTCAGCTCTCAATATATTCCATGTGAGCTTTAATATACAACGTTTTTCTCTCACCTGTCAATTCCCTCTTAAAGCTTTAACCCGGGAAATCTGAGCTCTCTCTCTTAAGGCTATCGTGGATACAGTGGTCAAAACCACCTTCTCTGTACTTTTACATATAGTGATGAAATGAGGACGGTGTATTATTCTTTGAAACCTTGGGAGCTGACATCAAATGCCATACCTAATCCCCACTGTGCTCCAGACCTCTGGAGCAGATCACAGCCCACTTGATCTGCCTTGTAATCCTATTGCAGTTTATTAAGGGGATATGATGTAAAGAGGAAACCGTGTGATGAAAACTCATTCTGAAGGTGAGGGCAAAAATCTGTCCGATTCTTAGTTTGCCGAGCTTTCTGTGAGTTATCTTTTTAACTGGGACATTTTTTTTACACACTCCCTCTTTGAATGAACAAAAAGATCTCATCAAATATAAAGATGGAGTGTAAAAACTGCTCCCTGTGATACTCAGATATAAGCAAATATGTAGAGAAAGCCCCAGTAGTAGGAATATGCATACACACATAAATTGAACATATGTTTTATGGAGCATCAAATATTTACCTGACACTGACAGGAATACTAGTAAGTGGGTTAATTTGCAGTGATACTTGGAGCACAGCTTTGAATAAAATGCATTAAAATTGAATAATCCTCTTTTACTTCAACATATGGGTAACAACAGAGAGAAAAGGCTTTTAGCTTTTTAAATACAAATTATTCCCAAATCATTTCAGACTCTGTATTATTTACTGCCATTGGCTTAAATCTCAATTACTAGATAATGTAGCTTTTTTGGCTTGTTTGCCTCAATGATAAAAAAAAAAACAAAACTAAAAGCAAACATGAAAGTATTCATCATTATCCTCTTACTCCCAATTTATCGCTGCTCGTAATTATTAACTGGTCAAACAATACACACCCAATGCTAAACATGCTGAACATCTGCTACACATGTACTGTAGATGCGTGGCAAAAACAAATGATGTAATTACAAGATTAGAGTGAGTAAACAAATATGCTATCAACCAAAATGAAAAAGAAATAAACAATTTGAAAAAAAGAGCATGAATGAATCAAAAGGGAGCTAATCAGAATGTCTGCGATATCTGAGTGAGTTTCAAATTATGGTTTCATTACCACATCCATGCTGATTCTATCTTTATATCCCCAGATAATTACACTGCACACTGTCACAAACACTTCAGTAACTAATACAGAGCAGACTATCCAATCCATAACAAAGACGGCACACAAATAAAAACAAGCCCAAAAACATTATCATTAATCAGTCATTAAAACTCTGTGATATTGGAATTAGGGTCAAATGATAGGGTCATATTCTAGAAAACAGGCCTCTGCAATGCACTTCACACCAAAACCTGATAGATTTACTATTATGACAAAGACAAATACAAATCATTACATTTGAAAGGCTGGAAACCAAAAAAATCACTAAAATCACATACAACTAAAATGACCCGAATTACTGTTATCTGAATAAGTACTCCTGTTACACTCCATTGTATACTATTAGTTGTTGTTTTAATTTTGTGCTCTTCACACAGTGTGGACAAAACGCTTTTCACTATATTGTATTCCAGTACAGCATCAGTTACTTGCAACATTGAAAATAATCACTCAAGTACTCAGTACTCAATTACCAGCCCTCTGACACAGTGTTGAGTTTTAACTTGTAGTCTACAAGAGTCAGGCAATATGTAGAAAATCAAATACACCTATCAGGATTTTTTCTTTATTTTAATCGAATACCTCAACATCAATATTGTGGCTATATTGTAGGGTCTACAATAGGTGCTTTCACAATATATTTAGAAAATGAATTTTTTTTTATAAATAATCATCGTGGATTGGATATAATGACAAAGTGGGTAAAGGCAAATGATAGAACAGCTACAAAAGTCTGATGAGGTCAGGTAATTACATCACTTTACTGTAATGCAGCATTTAAAACTAGGAAAAGACGACACTTAAATCCAAAACCTAAGACAACATCTCCTCCCATATCGTGGTATTGATAACATATCGAAATATTGTCCATCCCTAATACACAACAAGAGATAATCTTGTGATGGGAATTACACCAGCCTCGACAAACAAATGTTGGCCAGGGGCGTAAAGTGGGGTGGGGGGTGACTCCTTCCTTTCATCCGACCCCCTTGCTCAGACCACACCCATCTACAAACCTGGCCTTCATTTTGATCTGAAATTCATGGCTGTAAACATATAAACACCTGACAAAATACTCAAAACAGCTTCTGTGGTAATTCCCGCTACAATAGGCGTAACCATGACCACATTTTGCCATGATAACACGCACACCCCCCAAAACTTACGAGGTGGAAACAATACCAGCCACACTGTCACAGCTGGTATATGGTATGAAGAGAAGACAAGAAATTAGTTTTGCATTGTATAATACTCTGGGGCCACAACTAAAAAGTGAAGAATTTCTGTCCCAATTTGCGAAAGCCCAGCATGAGGCCTTTAAATTGCTTGTTTTGAACCCAAAGTCCAAAACTCTAAAATATTCAGTTTACCATTGTATATGACAAGAAAAAATCCCCACAATTCAGGAAATGGAACCAATGTTTGTTTTGCAATTTTGCTTGAAAAAAAAAAATGAAAATAGCTGCTGATTAATTTATTTTTTTAATACTGACAGTATTTATGGCAGGGTTTTAGTCAAAGCTGCATTACACTGTACTGCATTTCTGCTCACTCTTTGTGTAACTCTGAATATCTGCTGAATCACTTCATGAAAAGTAAAATAGATACTAAAACAGGAAAAGGGGTCACAGAGTTCCTGGAAATGGCAGAGGGAGGAAAGATTCATGTTTTATTCTCTTCAGTAAGGTGACACCTGAGTGTGGGGAAGGGGTGAGAAGCAGCAATATCCTCTTTGTAACAGGAGGCAACAGCATTTATAGGAAATATGGTCCCTAACGATGCTACAGTCGCAGTATATTATGATGTATTTCATAAATACACATAATTATATGGCATAAATCCTTGCTTTTGGGTGCTGTTTTTGTGTTGACTATTTTAAGATCAGACTTTTAACACATATATAATTCAGTAGCAGTTCTTTGTGCCGGCTCTGTAACTTCAAGGCAAGAAAGAAGGAAATCTAAGACAGAGGAATGGCATATTTCAAAGTTCAATTTTAAGTTTTAGATAAGCGGTATTCCCCTGTGTGATGGGAAAAAGAGACGCTCGTCTGGGCACTCTCCCTCCCAGAAACCGAGATGAACAGTCTCATTCAGCACCATGGACAGCTCCGTGCACAGCCTCGGGAGACGGCTGCTAAACCCTTCGACAGTAAGCATGACTGAGACATCATTAACACCGGTCAGATAGCTTTCTCTGGAGAGTACTCTGTGCCTAGCACTTCTCCGTGTGTGAGACTTTGTTAAATACTTTCAACTGTACATCTATTTGTAATAACACATGTTGGTAATCTATTTCACAATTTTTGCTAAAAGCTTAACAAGTAACAGATTTGATCTGAAGGATGCTGCGAGGTCGTCATTTTCATCTCCCGTATGCTTAACTCAAAATCAAAGCACACATTGTCTGCGCTGCCTTTGTCAGGTGTGTGGCCTTGTCATAATACACCTAAATCAATTGCTCTAAAGATCAGATTTCAAATTTAGACAAACCCACATCTTCGCCTTTAGAAAAAATGTCAAATGTTGCTTCTGGTGATGGCGAGAGCGCGAGCCAGGACGAGCGACCAATGCTTGACATTTTGTCCTCATGAGTATTCATCTGCGCCTTTAATTGCTACCAGTGATGTGTAAAGAAAAAGGGAAAACGGACAAAAGAGAGAAACAGCTGCCTCGGAAAGTAAAGCTGAATTAGCATTACCTGTAGGTCTTTTCCAAATGACTGACAAACACTTGATCATTTTTTAATGAGGATCCAGCAGTTGGTCCGACTTGTTTCAATATGCAAAATATTCATAAAGCCATCCCTCTTCATCCCTGATTATCTTCAAATCTCCACGCTAATGGGAAAAGGCCTTGATCCACTGAAATCATTTCATTAAAATGTTACTTAAATATTTTGCTCTCAGGCCACCAGACAGATTACGGAACATATTTCACAAACCAGATATCAATATCCCTTCCTCAGCCTCAAAAAAAAAAAAAGAAAAAAGTGCACACACCCACACAAAATAAATTGATACATATGGCGGAGCAGAAGCATCCGAATCAAAACAAATCCCACACCACATGACGGGGTCGTGATCTCTCCCAAGCGACAGATACCATTAATCTGACAAATATGACAAGACATGGGTGCGATCTAAAATAACATAAGGATGTATGACACTATCACCAGTAATGAGGGATGTAGCTGACATGTGCCTACTCATGTGAGGCAGCCAGAGAACAAAGGTAATGAATAAATAACTGATGATGAATCTATTTCATAACACTTGGCGATGATAGTTGTGTCAGGCTTTTGAGCCCTCTTGATGAAAAGGTGACCCATGAAATAGTTCATTGGAACACTGGTTCCCTATCGGTCCAGCCACTGAGTCCAGATTTCTCCTTAGTCATAAGTTCAAGGTCCACACATATGAGAAATCACCATATAATTTGATTTTAATAGACAAAACGTAAATAACACTTGGGCTTAAAACCCAATAAAATAAAACATATTGCAAGAATAAAGTGGAATTAGTTAAAACCAAGCAATTTTTTTCTTTTAAATTTGTGGGTGTTTTTCTCTTTTTTTGGCACCTTTGTGTTATTTAATATTTGGTGATTTTTTAAAAAAAAAAATATTTTTTTTTTTTTTAGTTTTGGGGCGATTTTCTTTTTCTCCAAACATTTTTTGGCAATTTATAAAGAAAACATGCCTTGCAAACCCCAGGCCTGCCAAAATAAAGGTCAACAAAATGACACCATTTATCACAGCCAGAAACTGTAAAAACAGATATTATTGTTGGATTTTCAAGTTTAAAACAGACCAAAAAAGTGCTTATCATTGCTTCAAGACCAGTATAAGGCACAGCATGTCAACCGGCCAAACAATACCAAGAACAGGGACATAAAATAGTTACTGTTCTTGAAAAAAAACAAGACAAAATAAATAAATAAATAACGCTCTCTCACTCGACTGCAGGAAAATGCATTTCAAGATAAAAGCTCTGTGCTGAAAATGCACTGTACTTCAAAATAGTGTGCATTTTTCACAAACTGCGACCCACCAATCGGGAACCACAGCACTAGAAGGTGTGGCCGCCCCCTCTTCCCCCCATACTCAGATTATTTCAGAATGGCAGTAAATTAAACAGGAAAGAGCCTGTTGTGTGATTCTGTCTGCCTTTAATAAGGCATTCCCAGAGTTCAGACTCTTTTGATGATGAAGACGCAGTTCCTGAGCGCCTGGCATTGACAGCTCCGATGCTGCTTTTTAATACGCTGCTGTTGGTGCACAAGGTGTGCATCAGCCCCCGAGATATGGCACACAGCATATGGACCGAGGTGGCTCTTTGCACCATGGATCGCTGCCTGCTGCACACTCATGAATTATGGAATTCGGCACAAATATGCAAATCTGGGCATTAGCCTAGTTATGCCCCTGTACTGTAAGTTACAGTGACTTATCTATTATGTATGAAGCAAGGATGGGAGTGAAGAGGTCCTGGCAGCCAGCTTCACGGCCCCTCTCTCAGTTGCTCACTTTCACATCATGAAAAAGCATGAATAGCAGGGGAGGTAGCTTCAAAACGCGAGCTTTCTGCCGCTCCGCATCTCGCAAGACTTGGGAGAATTAGAGCTTGCTTCCATGCTCAATTGCCAAGCTACTTAAAATAACAATGGCTTCCACCGGATTTGGAAGCCTGGAAGATACGTAGGGGAATAAGCATGAAGTTGTTGCTAATCCTCCAATTTCCCCCCACAAGGCTGATATGAAATGCTAGTCTGATCAGTAATCAGTCCACGGGGGAGGCAGACAGGAGATCCAGCCAACTCTACAGGCACACACACAAAAATCAGCCTCTGTATGACATTACCATCATAATGCTGGATGAGTGATTGTGCTCGGGGAACCTAATCATAGTGGTGTAAATATCTGAAATCAAGGTGAAAGCAGAAGTGAGAATCGGTGAGGTCAAACGGCTCAGTTTTGAAGTTGTACACATATTCTGCTCAGGCCACAAGTGTGATGATCACGTCCCACCGCTCTGAGACGAACAGATCTATCATTAACTCTTCTCTATGAAGATACCTGGTCCTTCTGAACCCAGTCGCTATGGTAACACAAGGAAGCCACTCCTGCACTGTCCCATTATCAGCAGACCTGCTTAGTTTATTTTGGCTGAACAATTTATCCATAAATTTAGATTAGCCTTGCATATTTCTAATTTCATCAGTGTATTATTTTCTGAATAGACCTCTGACTTCCTTTAATTGCTGTTTTATTCTTTTTGTTTTATTTTCCAGAAACGTTTTTTTTGACCTATTGGTTCTAATAAGAGAATGTTTAGTTTGTAAAAAGTTAATAGTCGTCACTTTTTGCATCAGAAAAATAAATTCATGATACTGCAGCTGTTGTGCACATTTTAACATTTTTTTTTTTTTTTGAAGAGGATAAAATCTTTTTCGGACATAATTGTGGAAAAAGCATCTGAGTAACATTATTATATATATATAACATTAGTTCATTATTTGTATGTGTTGGGAAGGGGGTGCAAAGGCATGTCAAATTATTTTTTAAGCGCTGGAAAGGGATTATTTTTTATGTATATATTTATTTATTTTTGCCTTAGGGGAGGGACATACAGCTTTAAACGGTTGTATTTGTGTTATAAAAAACATATGGTAAGGGACTCACGTGATGGAGGGAGGGCAGTGCTTCGGAGGGGGTCAACATTAAGAAAAACATTTTATAAGTCACATCCTAGCCACCCACTTCTTCTGATAAATAAAGAACAGTCCCTAAGCTCCAGAGTTCTGGGTGGGCTGACGTAGAACCAGCGTTACCATGAGATGCTCTTGATATGTCGATTTTGTGGTGTGCCAGGTCGATACAAGCAAATTTTCCCCACATTTTTTAACAAGCACACGTACAGTATCATTGGTTATCATAGCAAAGTTAGCCTCCCACTGGAATGTGACAAGGATCACTTAAGGTAGACTGTTAAGGTGGACCAGCTATTCTTATTGTAATGACAATTTCTGTTACTCCTAAGCAGATAATAGAGGAATGTCTGTCTGCTGAGTCTCTCCTTAGTTCGGGAGGTAATTACTGCCTCCGACTCAAAATGTATTGTGCTGTTATAAGAACTGTTAGGGCTGCCCCTTGAAAGTTGGAGATTCACATCATAAGTCAGAGGGCCCTCAGTCTACTGAGATTGCTTCAAGTCAAGCAGTCATTGTTTGTTGGTGGTGTTGGTTGTTATTGTTGTTCTTACCCCACATGCAGGAGACAGCAGCAACAAGAACTTAACAGATCACTTTTTCTCAAGGAAACAGTAACTTAACATCACACAATCAAGTCAAGAATCCAACAAAGAGTGAACTGAAAACCAGGACTTAAATACAAACCGGACTGACGAGCAGACGAAGTGGTGGAGAGAAAGGAAAGAGAAGCTCAGGTGAGGAGAATAAGATTATGAGGCAGAGGGACAAGCAGGAAGCTGATTGGCTGGGAGGGACTAACGAGGCTGATGTAAGAAAGGTGTGACAGAAAACAGGCGGGAAACAGACAAAGGCAGGAAGTAACACAAGCAATGAAATGTGAGGAGATAACCTTCAAAATAAGCCAGGAAACAGACTGACCATGATCAATACACAAAACAAGCAAAAAAAAACAAACAAACAGAAAACCTAAAACAAAGTCCAAAAGACAACACAATATAGAAAAACCCAGGATCATGACAGGCGATGGGCTTCTAGAAGTCTAGGATCATCGCTAGACAACAGATAGCAAGCAAATTAAATGAAATTCAGACAAGTACAGAAATATTTTTCTCTCCAACACATTACTTTGCATATTTCTACTCAAATCAACTTATAATTAAACATATACACTAAATTCACACACACTGAGTAAATATACAAATTAAAATCTTGAAAAATAATTTCTGTATAGAAAAAATAAAAAATACAAATTATACAAAAATATGCAAAATGTGGTTGCAAGTGTAGGGCGATTAAGTGTTGCTTTACTTATTTATTAAAGCTTGCTTTATTGTGTGCTTTAACAGTTTTGATATAACCATAACTCAATACTATACTGTGTGTTGCTTTGATTGCGTTCTAGATTTAGGAACTGTGCTGTGAGCTCTGTTGGTATCTCTGGCAGAGTAGGTATGTATCCCAGAACTGAATGTAAGCTAAACATATAAATAACAAGGAGTTTTCAGTAGATTAATGTTCTGACAACCAGGAGAGATTAATATGAATTTTGTTTTAGTTAGACCTTAGTAGGTATTGAAAGGCAAGGCGACCTGCTTCGCTCAGAATCTGCAGTTTTCCTAGAATCTTTGTGTTGAGATGGAAATCTTAACACAAAGAATCATGGTGAGTTGAAACTTGAAAATAAGTAGAGACGCAGCGATCCTGTTTTGTCACCAATACTGATTGCTGATTGTCTGAGTGTCATATCCACCGATACATGGCCAATAGCAATCGTATTTTCTTTGGTATTATTAAAGCAGCTGGTAGTCGGTTTGACTGCTTTGTTGTGTATTAGGAATGTCATTAGATGGCAGCATATCATAAATGCTGTGTGACTCCACAGTGTGAATAATCACAAAAATGTAGTCTTGGCATATTATCATCAATGTGCTCACACATGCGCAAATGAGATCCGAATGCACAGAACCAAACTTGCAGCCAGAATATAACTGCTCGCAAGAGAAGGAAAACCATGTTTTGCTCGCGCAGAATCTGAAGTCGCTGTAGTATCTCTAAATAACTGGTTAGCTGATCATCTTTTTTGATTGGCTGTTGTCTTTGTATGTGGGCAAGGGCAGAAGGAACTGCCTGATAGCACATCCACAATAGCATCTGCCGTCTACGGCAATTAACATAGTCCAATCAATCATCAGCGCAGTACAAAGAGCTCCTAGGGAGGAAAGCAACAACAGCATCTATTCAAATACGCAATGTAATATTTGCCGTGGGAATCTCTCCCTCCTTTTGCACCATGCACAGGCCGTCAGTGCATGGCGTGCAGGGAAGCAGGAAGATGCTATGATTGTGCTATGAGGAGTAGCAAAACAGAGGATCTAGTGTTAGCTTTTCCTGTTTGGGTTCCTGGAAAGCAAGGAGCGGACACTTTGGTTACTCCAGGGCCAGAGTCGGTACAAAGCAGCAACCTCTGAGGCTGAAAATGAACCAATGCAGAAGTGCCAAATTCTGCTGTTCATCAAATGGCCACTTGAGGCTGGCTCCAAACCTTGATGTTAAATGCCAAATGTTAGCAGCTTGGGAAAAAAAGTTTTGATCTCTATGGCTTTTTTCATCATTCATGACAACTGAGTCCGATTAACCCCCGACTCCTCCACAGTTCCAAACCCTTTTCTAAGTACGGTCACTTCTGGCTCCAAAAAACATAAATAGTGACGGCTGAAATGCCAAACTAGAGGTTTCAAAATGGCAGTCTGCAAACCAATGCTTGACATCACTGTAGCGACGTCCATTATTTAAACAATCCATGATCAGTATTCACTAACTAACACCAAGATACAGGAAACTTCTGCTGATCTCAAGGGTCTCAAAGCTGCAGCATTTATTAGCATACAAACTGTAAACTCTACTTTACATTCACTTGAATATCTTTACTGCTAAACTTAAACTCTCCTCCGCTCCATCGCTCTCTCTCGTCCAGTGAAAACATGTCAAAAAGCCCACAACCCCACACACATGCACACACACACACACACAGCTGGCAACTAGAGAGCATTAATGTTCACAATTGCGCATTTTAAAATTTTCACCAAATATTGTCCAACAGTGTTCGGTGGTCAATCGATAAGGGCATCCCTACAAATAAACATAAATGTTTAAAAAAGAAACAAAAAGGATTTAATTTCCTGGCAAAAAAGAATTATAATTACAGCTTGACTTTAATACATAAATTGAGGCCTTGAGAGGCATCAAACACTTTTTACAGCAAAAAACCTTTAAGGGAGAGAAGAGAAAAACTAAATTAAACTAAATTCAGCCACCCTTATAATCATCCTCCAAACATGCCCTCATCAAATATCAAGTCCATTCTCGTTATTTTCTCAGAAAAGAAAATGCACTTTGATTTCGCTGTTCATCTCCTCCATCCTCCCTCTGTGCTCAAGTGGAGCCAACAGGATAAACTCCATCAAACATAACATAATAACAGGAAATTGTGCACAAGAAACACTTTAACCCCCCCACCTCTTTTTCCTCATTCTATCCTTCCCGCATTAAAACTCTCCTGACACTACGCAACAACATCCACTGACCCTGTGTATTTGTCCAGTCATAAATCACCGAGACACCTTGAGTTTTCTTTGGGGATTTAGAAATCATAACACCTCCCTGGACCGCCATCGTCTTTACTACCAGACTCATAAACACTTTCGGGAAAATCCCTCTAAATATCCAGCTCGCTGCCTTTTCTCCAACTTCACCATTACTCACACTTTCGGTTCCAGGACAAGCGAACGCAAATACAATATCTGTCCCAGTTTAGCTGCAGAGAAACAGCCGCACTATTCATGTTGATTAGTCGGGTATGAAAATAATGAGGGCGACCCCTCTTTCATATTGACCTTTTGCCCTTTGTTGTCAGTGTTAATCCCACAAGTCTGACCAGTTTAATTTCTCACAGCAGGATCCGCCTTTATTTTTTTTAATTTTTTTTTTTAACTACTTTTAATTTATATTTAACCCTTTTAAAGCTGGATCAACATCACTTTTCTTGTGCTGCCTCCAGACACTCTTCACAATTTTTTAACCTTTGAACCTAAAGCAAATTGGTTTGACTTCTCTCAAAAACACAAGAAAAAAAGGAAAAAATGCAACGAGCAACTTGGCAAAGAAATGCTCCACAAATTGCAAAAAATATAAGCATATTTAAAAATGATTTAAAAGCTAGGGGAAAATTCCCACAGAACTATATTTAACATGATTACAATTAAATTTTTTAATTTATTTTGATAGAGTTATTATGATTTGTAAGCATTATTTTCTAGATCATTTCATTGTTTTTTGTTTGTTTTGGTTTGGGGTTTTTTTGTTGCTAATTTTCAGGTAATTTCCATGTTTTTTTTTTTTTTTTTTTTTTTTTTTACAAATGTCTTGCTAATTTCTAGGTCATTTATTCATTAGTTGCTCATTGCCTTCTTTCCATGTATTTGCCCAGGTTCCAAAGGGTTTAGGAGCAAGATTTTTTCTTACATTCAATTCATACGTTTAACAGAGATCTTTGTTTTCGAGATGCCTGATATTGTGTGTATCCAAAATGAAAATAAATCGGATACCAGCTCCAGTATATTAACAGAACTGCCTAAATTCTGCTGCGTTCTGATTAAAAATGGCTACTTATTCTTTAATGTACACTATACAACACCTCTCAGTGTAATGAGCAGTCTACACCCAAAAAGTAATTGTGTGAACACTAACATCCCCAACCTCACTTTCAAGAGCATGGCTGCTGTGGGCTGCCTAAAGATTTAAAAAGAATGGCACTTTTTTTAAATACCCACCAATTAAAGCCCACTTTCAAACCTGGGGATGCAGCTGCTTCTGAGAAACAGTGTGTTTCATTTGAATTTCATCAGAGAACTTATTCCAGTCAAACACCCAGGGGTGGAATTTTTATCTTCAGACATGAGTGTGGGGTAAGTGCAGCCAGAGTTTGGAGGTTTTGAGGCAGAGAAAACTCACGCCCATCAATATCCTATTTGTACCCTAATGCACACACACACCTGACCAGTTTGTATTTAAGAGGGTTTTGTAAAACTACCACTTATATGCATTACATTAATGCACACCTTTTACTTTGATCTTTGCATTTTGCAGATTTGCTCTAATTTGAACTTTTGCACACTCCCTGTCGAACATGTTTGCACATCTCTGCACAAAACTATACACTTTTTTAAAATTATGAAACAGCTACATTGTACACATATAACACATTATCATACTTTTTAGAGTATCTCTACTATATTTTTTAATTGTAAATTGTTCTATTCTATATTCAACCTCTTGAGTGTTGCAGTACGTATTATTTTTATTCATCTTAATACAATAAATAAATAAATACAATAAACATGTATGTTTAATGTTTGCACCTAAACCCAAAGCAAATTCCTTGTAAGTGAAACCCTACTTGGCAACTACTGATTGGCAACCCTACTCATTCCAAAACACTTATTATTTCTCTGTATTTGTAGTGTGAACTTTCTAAACTTTACATGTTTTCATTTTTCATATATTTGGAGGGGGTGTGACCTCCTGTCTCTCCCAGGGTTTAAGTGTTTGCGAACACCGCTTTATGCCTTTGAGAGATGCTGCAGCCAGGAGCACCAGCTCACATAAGCCAACACCCACATGCTCATAATTAAAGGTGAATTGCACAGGCTGTGACAATTTGCATCCTGTGACGCGAGAACGGGGCTGCTGGAATTTCACCAGACAGGTCTGATAGCAGAAACAGGAGATGTGCATTGTTCCATTTCACCAAAGAAGTGTAAATTACCATCAGATGCATTTGTCTGCCATCTGACTTAAGCTTCTTTTCATATCAAGATACAGTTCTGTTTTAATCCACCGGTCTTAAGCACTTCTATGAATGCCTGTTTGCCATTATTTTAATCTAATTTAAACACACTAACTTCATGCATTTGCAGCCAAAACTTTTAATGCAATAAAAGTGTTAATGTGATGTTATATGGCATAACCCCCAGGATCTCGTGCATATTGTTCTCTGGGGAGCTTATAAAGCTAATTTATTGGATGTAGCATTTTAATTAGTTTGATCAATACTCTATTACAGAGGATTTAAATGTGATCTGCGGGGAAAAGGCAACTCATTGCACATGGATGAATGATCATGTTTCGAAATGTCAGAGATTCCACTCGCTGCAAGGCGATCCTGGATTTATTCTAGCTTAATAATTGATAAATTAATCGCCCGTGAATTCAGAAGCATTAAAACATCCTTTTTGTCAGACGCAGGAGGTTCAAGTGTTGCATGAAAGCATGCGTGTGGCTCAGGAGAGGTGCATTTCACACAGACAAAGTAGAAAGAAAATCTGGTTACCTCGCACAGGGGGTTTCGGGGAGGATCTCAGCGCGCCTCTCGGGTTTGGGTTGATCTCAGGAGCGGAGGATGCTGCTGCTGCTGCTGCTGCTGCTGCTGAGCCGCGGAGCGCACTTTTGCGCACTGCCGGGCCACATAGAAGAAAAGCGTCCGTCTCTCCACTCCGTCACTCTCATCACTGATTCATTTGAAAGCAGACACCAGGAGGGAAGCTTGTTTATGCAGAGCGGATAACTCGACTCCGGCTCCGGCTCAGGCAGACGAGCCTGTGTGTGGAAACGCGGGGAGAGTTGTGCCCAAGCCCGCTGCTTTGCGTAGCAGACAGGAGGGAGCGGGGAGGAGCCGTCTGCCGTCAGATGATCAGGGCAAGGTGCTCTCCTCACTGATACTCTGCAATCCCCAGTTTTACAGAGCTGCAGTTCACACTTTAACACAATAATCCCGATCTAATCATCTACTTTCAGCGGGAAATGCTACCTACACTGTCACTCATACTGGAGTTACTATGCATGTGCAGAAAGTGAGCTATATATGTAACCAGGTGATTTAATAATTCACTCTCATGCAAAATCTGTTGGATGGGCAATATTATTATATACACTATAGTACACATATGCCAAACATTTTCATATGACGTAAAAAAAATAAAAATTAAACACATGTAATGTGCTATATGACTGTATATTAACACCATAAAATAACCAGACATCTGGTAATCTGCAGAGCCACTTCAACTCCAGACACACCGCTCTATCAGCAAAAAGAGCACACCAAGGTCATCAGACCATCATCACTATATTTCAGTCCATGATTTGTTCTTGTAGAAATATACGGCAAACTCTGATGCCATGGGAAATTAAAGCGGCATTTTACACGCAAAGTTCAATTTACTAAAAAGGACAACAAACTGATGATGTCATCAGGGTTAATAACCCATGAAACAGGCCCCAGTTTTTATCAAACCTAAACACCAGAATAGGTCTATTTCCATTTACTTCCAAAGTGATTTATATGACCAGCTCCCCAAAATTCCTGTTCTCATTCCAAACTTGTCAAACACCAACATTTAGTTCAACGTGCTCTCATCCCAAGTTTGTCTCATAATGCCGTTTTGCAGTGAACTTCCATGTCTACATATCACGCTCCATCCTTTTGCATGAGCTCTTTAAGTTCTGGGATGTCGCTACCATGATGTCATGGTGGGGCGACACTGCACGTGGTTATGTTTGGGCAACAAAAACACATGGCAACCAATGCCGGTACACCAACAAATGCACATGCTGGCATGGATGGTTAGGATTCAGGGAAGGAGGTGCATGGTAAGCTGTAAAAAAAAAACCCATCACATTCAGATGGAAACAAACATGAACTCCTGCATAAACTTGGGGGCACTTGGGCATGCCTAGTTGCACATCTGGTAGAGTGGGTGCCCAATGTACAGAGGCCTGTGTCCTTGTTGCGGCAACTGCAAGTTTGATACCAATCTGTGGCCCTTTACTGCATCTCATCCCCTCTCTCTCCCCTTGGTTTTCATACCTCATGACTAAATGCTGGTATTCAGTATTCAATGTTTGCATGCAATGTTTGGAAGATGCTGGACTTTGGTTACTTAACAACACGACTTAAAACCAATGTCACAACCTACATTCAACCAAATATGAATATCAAACTACATCGGTGGCCAGGTTGGATGGCAAAAGTGGGACTGAGCATTCCTGGAGCTCTCCAACCAAGATGCTTTTCAGATGGTTGAAAAGCATCTGAAATCACAACCTCCTCGTGCACACCTTTCCGCTCCTCTGAGGTGAAGCTGGATTTGACCTTTTGTCTCTCCTTTTTTTCCATTCTTATACACCCATTCCTGTCACTTTTCATCTGTATAATCAGTAGAAATGGCTTCCAGGAAAGATTGTCTGAAAGTGTGCGCCGCTGTCCCCATACTGAAAGATTATCAGGTTGTGTCCCTCTGTGTGACAGCAGGCTTTTCACCACGTCTTCAAGTGTGGCCATTGTAACAGCTATAAACGCTTTCTCTTCAGCTTGGTCACCTGGTGACTCTCACAGCTGTAGTTTATGATTTATCATCCAGTGAGCCCTCGACAAATGTCTCATCATAGGTAAAAGATGACCACTGAGAATAACATTTTATATTGATTTACAGTGACCTCTCAAAGCATTCATTACCACCAGATTGCTCCACTCTATTCAAGTTTGCCGCCAACCCTTTGAAACCTGAGCAAATAGGTTTTATGTCTTTCACAAACATGAGGAGAAGGTAATGGGTAAATTAACAAGACATGACCCAGAAATTTGCAAAAAACTTAGTTAAACATACACATAGTTAAACATACACAGTTAAACATACAAAAAACAAAACAACAAAGAAAATGATGTAAGAAAGGGAAAGAAAAATAATAATAATTATTTTTCTTTTCTTTTCTTACTTCATGTCTTGTCGAGGAGATGGCGGAAGAGTAGTCGGGGACAGGCGGAGGTTTCGAAGCCAGAGGAGCAGTCCGAGAATGCAGCGGTACCAGTGGGGATTAAACAGCAGAATCGTCGGAGCCAGGCGGAGAAGTCTTTACCAGCGGAGCAGATCAGGAACGCCGAATCAGAACACGTGGTCTGGGACAGAAGGCAGGTAGGTTTTCCGGGGATCAGGCGAAGAGAGCAGGTCGGGGACAGGCAGGGTCGGCTTTGGAAGATCAAACAGGAAAACGCTGGAAAGTCTTGCATGTCACTGAAGAACAATCTGGCGATGAGTGTGTGTGTGGAGGAGGCTTATATCCTGGGTTGATTACTGATGAGCTGCAGCTGTGAGGTGAGAGAGCAGAGCAGGCAGAGTAGGTGGGTGTGGCCAGCAGGTAGAGTGAGCAGAGGGAGAGTGAGTGGAAAAATACTGGAGGGAGGAGAAGGCAGGGATCGTGACAGAACCCCCCCCCCCAAGGGACGGCCCATGACGTCCCACAACGAACCACCGAAGCAGGGCGGGCGGCGGGGGCCCGGAGGAGGGTCAGAACTCCTCGGAGACCCCAGACACACTCCCCCCGTCGTCCGAGAGGGCACCACCGGACTCCGAGGCAGAACCCACGTCGTCATCCCCGGGCGGCGTGGACACAGGAACAGGACGGGAAGCAGAACCGGATCCCCCACGTGCCGAGGCGGGTCTGGAGGGTTGGTCGGGATGCCGCCGATGGAACTCCGCCACGAGGTCGCCATCCAGGATCTGGCGCGCCGGGACCCAGGACCGCTCCTCCGGGCCCGTACCCCTCCCAATCAACGAGGTATTGAAGGCCCCTCCCACGGCGACGAGAGCGCAGCAGGCGATGCACCGTATAGGCCGGGGTCCCATCTATGATGCGGGGAGGAGGAGGAGGTCGGGACGGAGGTTGCAGAGGGCTCTCTCGGAATGGCTTGAGTCGTGAGACGTGAAAGGTGGGGTGGACCCGCATGGTTCGGGGCAGTCGTAGGCGGACCGCCACCGGGTTGATCACCTTGTCGACGGGGAACGGTCCGACGAACTTGGGGGCCAATTTCTTGGAGTCCTCCCGCAGGGGAAGGTCCCGGGTCGACAGCCATACCTTCTGCCCCACCTGGTAGACGGGGGCTCGGGAACGGCGACGGTTAGCAGCTGCAGCGTATCTTTCGGCGGACCCCCAGTAGTGCGGACCTGGCCTGGGTCCAAGTCTGACGACAGCGACGGACGAAGGCCTCCACCGAAGGATAGGCAGTCTCTTTTTCTTGGTCCGGGAACAGGGGGGGTTGAAACCCATAAGCACACTGAAATGGGGACAGGCCAGTAGCTGAGCTGGTGAGAGTGTTGTGAGCGTATTCCACCCACAACAGTTGTGAGGACCAGGAGGCAGGGTGTTTAGAAGCCATACATCCATACATCGAAGTACCGTCTCCATCTGCTGGTTCTTCCTCTCTGTCTGACCGTTGGACTGAGGATGGTACCCGGAGGACAGGCTGGTGGAAGCACCCAGGAGACGGCAGAATTCCCTCCAAAATGATGAGGTGAACTGAGGACCCCGGTCCGAGACCACATCAGAAGGAAGGCCATGGAGTCGGAACACATGCTCCAGGAGCAACTCAGCAGTCTCTTTGGCAGACGGGAGTTTGGGCAGTGGCACGAAGTGAGCCATCTTACTGAACCGATCTACCACTGTCAGGATTGTGGTGTTGCCTCCTGACAGTGGCAGACCGGTTACAAAGTCCAAGGAGATGTGGGACCAGGGGCGATGAGGTACTGGTAGTGGCTGAAGATATCCGGCAGGAGCCCCCCGTGGAGTCTTGTTTTGGCTGCAGACTGGGCAGGCGTTGACAAAGCCAGTGATGTCTTCGTCCATGGTGGCCCACCAAAACCGCCGTTGCACCACCTCCTTGGTCCGGGCGATTCCTGGATGACAGGAGAGACGAGAACTGTGAGCCCACTGTAGGACCTCGGATCTTAGTCCTTGAGGAACGAAGAGCCGGTTCGGAGGGCATGAGCTGGGGCCCGGGCTGATCCTCCGCTGCTGCCTTAACCCGTTCCTCAATCTCCCAGGTGAGGGCGGCCAGGAGACGAGAGGCAGGAACTATACTGTCCTGGTTGGAGGAGTCCTCTTCCCCAACCAGAAACTGACGGGACAGAGCGTCAGGTTTGATGTTGCGGGAACCAGGTCGGTATGACAGGGTGAATGTGAATCTTGCAAAAAACAGGGCCCACCGGGCTTGACGGGAGTTGAGTCTCTTGGCTGAGCGGATGTACTCGAGGTTTTTATGATCTGTCCAGACGAGGAAGGGGGTTTTGGTTCCCTCCAACCAGTGCCTCCATTCCTCCAACGCCAATTTAACCGCCAACAGTTCGCGGTTGCCAATATCATAGTTTCTCTCAGCTGGAGAAAGGCGTCGAGAGAAGAAGGCACAGGGATGAAGCTTCTGGTCCTCAGCGGAGCGTTGAGAGAGGACAGCCCCCACCCCAACATCGGAGGCATCCACCTCCACCACGAATTGTCTTTCAGGGTCCGGGATCAGGAGGATGGGGGCCGAACTGAAGCGTCGTTTGAGGAGTTGGAACGCCTCCTCTGCTGCCGGGGACCATCGGAAGGGGATCTTGCAGGAGGTGAGAGCCGTGAGAGGTGCCCGCCACCGCACTGTAACCCCGGATGAATCGCCTGTAGAAATTAGCGAAGCCCAGGAAGCGTTGCAGCTGCTTGCGGGAGTCAGGAACGGGCCATGAGGTAACCGCTGAAACTTTGGCAGGGTCCATCTCCATATGATTATGGCCGATGATGTAGCCTAGGAAGGATACAGATGAGGCATGGAACTCGCATTTCTCTGCCTTGACGAAGAGAGAGTTCTTTAGCAGGCGTTGCAGGACAGTCTGGACGTGGTGTACGTGCTCTTGCTTCGAGCGGGAGAAGATCAATATATCATCCAGGTACACGAACACGTATTTGTTCAGCAAGTCTCTGAGCACGTCATTGATGAGGGCCTGGAACACGGCTGGAGCATTGGTTAGCCCGAAAGGCATCACCAAGTATTCGTAGTGTCCTGTAGGCGTGTTGAAAGCCGTCTTCCATTCGTCCCCCTCCCGGATCCGGACCAGGTGGTAGGCGTTGCGAAGATCCAGTTTAGTATAGATGGTGGACCCTTGGAGCAGTTCAAAGGCTGAAGCCATGAGAGGCAGGGGGTAGCGGTTCTTGATGGTGATGTCATTAAGACCCCGATAATCAATGCAGGGCCTCAGGGAACCATCCTTTTTACCAACGAAGAAAAACCCCGCGCCGGCGGGAGACGAGGAGGGACGAATGATGCCGGATGCCAGGGCGTCCTTAATGTACATGTCCATCGCCTCCCTCTCAGGTGCAGACAGGGAGTAAAGGCGCCCCTTAGGCGGAACAGAGCCGGGAAGGAGGTCAATGGCGCAGTCGTAGGGTCGATGTGGAGGCAGTGACGTGGCCCTTGTCTTGTTGAACACCTCCCGGAAGTCATGATATTCAGGAGGTACCTTGGAGAGATCTGGAGTAGAGCAGGAACTGGCAGGTGACAAGGGCGTGACAGTCTGTTGAAGGCAGATCTGGTGACAGGAGGGGCTCCAACCCAAAATGGACCCCGTGGACCAGTCAATGTGAGGATTATGATGGCGCAGCCAGGGATAACCAAGGATCAGGGGGAGGTTAGGAGATCTCAACACAAAAAAGCTGATGGTCTCGAGATGCGTGCCCGACAGGAGCATGGAGATGGGCGTGGTCTGGTGGGTGACTCTTCCCAGGAGGTGACCGTCTAATGCGCTGGCCGGAATGGGACGGGGCAGAGGATCCAGCTCGATCTCCAGCTGCCGGGCGAGTTCCTCATCGATGAGATTAACATCGGCTCCAGAGTCTATAAAGGTGGCGAGGGTGTGGGACCCCTCTGCCAACAGAAGCTGGACGTGAAACAGTGGTCTTTGATTGGGGACAGAGTTCAGTGATTGGCTCAGCAGGATGCCCCGTCTACCGCTGAGCCCTCCCTTTTGCTGGACACCGTGATACAAAATGGCCGGCCTGGCCACAGTAGAGGCAAAGATTACCTCGACGCCTTCTCTCTCGTTCCTCGGGGGACAGACCAGTGCGACCCACCTGCATCGGCTCCGCTCCCGGGGTGGCATCGGAATGAGGACCAGGAGTAGCAGGCGGCCCATTCCGACGGATGGAGGTCCGAAGATCAGTTCCCTCCAACCGTTGCTCTCTCCTTCTGGCCTGAATTCGTCTGTCCAATCTTGAAGTCAGTTCAATGAGCCCATCCAAAGAACTGGGAAGGTCGAACGAGACCAACTCGTCTTTAATATACGGGGCCAGCCCATTGAGGAAGGCGTCACACTGAGCTGCCATGTTCCAATCGCTCAGCCGGGCCCGGGTTCTGAAGTCTATGGCGAAGTCGGCTACCGTCCGGTTCCCCTGTCTTTGGCTCAGGAGACCCCCAGTGGCGTCAGGTCCTGCTGGAACGGGTCCGAAAACCTTTCGTAGCTCCTCCGCGAAGGTCTGGAAGGAGGCGCAAGCAGGCGTGCCTCTCTCCCACTCCGCTGTCCCCCATAAACGTGCCCTGCCGGTGAGGTGGTTTATGGTGAAGGCGACTCTGGCTCCCTCTGTGGCGAAGGTTTGGGGCTGCAGGGCAAACAGGATTGAACAGTTCGTCAAAAATGGATTACAGCCCTCAGGATCCCCGGCGTATCGTTCTGGAACCCCCACCCGGGGTTCGGATACCGGACCAGGCGTTGGCATCTGTGGTGGAGCAGGTGAGGCGGGAGCCGGTGGCGGCGAAGCGTGCTGGGTCAGTGAGGAAGCCATCTGCTGCACTTGGGTGGCTAACAGAGTTAGCGCTTGTTCCAGCGCCGAAGCCGATTGGCGAGCCTCAGCTGCGTTGGAGGTGAGCTGAGCTTCATGCTGCTGTAGCATCCCCTCAACGCGGGCAAGACGGGAATGGAGAGCGGCGTTATCTGCTGGGTCCATGTTTGGCCAGATTGTACTGTAACGGGTGCTGTGTGGACCCAGATGCAGTACACCGGTAAACTGGAGTAGTCGGTAATGACGTTTATTTAACCCAGCACAAATCAAACAGGCAGCAAGGAGAAGCAGTTCGGCACAAAGTTCGTTCTTCGGGTCGGAACCCCAAACAAAGTCTATGGAGGGCGAACGATGCGAAGAGACGAAGCTTACTGCACTCGGCGTGGGTGAGGAGGAAACCCCGTTGTCCGACGGCTTGACAGCACGTGTGGAGGTACCGTCGAGGAGATGGCGGAAGAGTAGTCGGGGACAGGCGGAGGTTTCGAAGCCAGAGGAGCAGTCCGAGAATGCAGCGGTACCAGTGGGGATTAAACAGCAGAATCGTCGGAGCCAGGCGGAGAAGTCTTTACCAGCGGAGCAGATCAGGAACGCCGAATCAGAACACGTGGTCTGGGACAGAAGGCAGGTAGGTTTTCCGGGGATCAGGCGAAGAGAGCAGGTCGGGGACAGGCAGGGTCGGCTTTGGAAGATCAAACAGGAAAACGCTGGAAAGTCTTGCATGTCACTGAAGAACAATCTGGCGATGAGTGTGTGTGTGTGGAGGAGGCTTATATCCTGGGTTGATTACTGATGAGCTGCAGCTGTGAGGTGAGAGAGCAGAGCAGGCAGAGTAGGTGGGTGTGGCCAGCAGGTAGAGTGAGCAGAGGGAGAGTGAGTGGAAAAATACTGGAGGGAGGAGAAGGCAGGGATCGTGACAGCTCCACTCTATTCAAGTTTGCCGCCAACCCTTTGAAACCTGAGCAAATAGGTTTTATGTCTTTCACAAACATGAGGAGAAGGTAATGGGTAAATTAACAAGACATGACCCAGAAATTTGCAAAAAACTTAGTTAAACATACACATAGTTAAACATACACAGTTAAACATACAAAAAACAAAACAACAAAGAAAATGATGTAAGAAAAGGAAAGAAAAATAAGTATTATTATTTTTAAAAATATATACTATTATTATATATGTCTGAATATTTTTTTCATTATACTTTTTTGTAACAACAAAACATATATAAAAATTATAAATATACATTTGTAGCTGTGTGGACATTTTTTCCTATCTTGGGGTATTATTTTCCATAATTCTCCTATCTTTTTTTAAAAAATTTGGGTTATTATATTGTCATCTTTTATTCAATTCTTGCAATTCGTGGGCTCAGTTGGTCATTACTGTTTTTTACCCATGTTTTCCAAAGAAATAAACCAATATTCAAAGGGTTAATGTGTATTGTATAGGAATGTGTGTTCTACTCTAAAAGTGTGTGCTACAGTACATTATAAGGCAGTGGGTGGTATTTTTGCCCGTTATAGATATCCACATGGTATGCTTGTCTCAGAAATTATTGATTTTTTCCCTCAACCAACAAAGAGGAAAATTTTAACTCTACCTTGGTCTACAGGAGTCTGTTTAAAGTTAAACCCGTACTCATTACCATACCAGCAAACTTAGTCACTCTCTCTCTCTGTTAACATCTGCTGGAGTCTCTCAAGCCTAAAAACAGACTCATCACCTCACAGGTGGGACATAATGTCTCAAAAAGACAAAGCTCTTTTACAAAGAAAGGGTCAGATATGCCTGGGAGCGACATGCGAATCCAAAATCCCCATTCATAATGGAAGTGAGTGTGTGTCTAACATCCCCATTGACTACGCTCTTGACTTTCTGCAGGAGACTGTCTTAGAATCCTCACTGTTGTGGCCGGATGCTTAAAATGAGAGCCAAAGAGAGGGCAAGCGAAGGGCGCATTTATATTTCAACAGCCCGGTCCACCTTTAGAGAGAGGGGGAAAGACAGATATCGTATTTGATTGCTTAAAAATGTATGGTGTTTGTACGACAAAAAGATGGCAGCTGCATGTAGATCTCATTGCTCAGAAATGGGGCCAATGAAGAAGTCGCAGCCGAGTCAGCACCAGTGAAGCTGACATGAGAATTGTAAAAAAAAAAAAGAAATAAAAAAAATCTGCTTTAGCTTTAATTGAGCACAAAAGAGCTCTTTCAAGTGATGGGGTAACAGTTTGGGTAGTGGAAACTAAAATTCTGCCCTTCTTAATAAAATATAATGCTGTGCTAGATAAAAAATTAAAAAAATGTTGGGAAATGGGAAATCAAGGACCCCAGGGGTGTCTGACCCTACTTTGAGGACTGCTGGGGTGTAAGAGATGGAATAGTTCCAGGCTGTACTTTGCAGCGTGCAGATATATTTGATAATTTATCAGGAGCCTGTTCTCCGAGCTGCACTGATAACCTACAGCCCACAGCAGGCAAAACACCTTGAGTCACAAGGTCTCAAGCTCAAAATGAACTTTTCATGCTGACTCAATGATATTTTGATAGATACAGGCAATATTTCAAAATCATATCCTTAATGCTGTTAACTTTTCAGGGGAGAATCTAACATTAAATCTGCTGTGCAAGCTATCATTTATTGAAAAGGGATTTAATGACTTTCATATTCATTTCACTGGTATTTTACGCTGTTCCTTTTTTTGGATCGTTTGCAGACGGATTATTTGTGATACTGACCCTTACATGCAGTCAGTCGCCTGCCAGTAGCTCTAATACAACTGTCTTTTATGTAATTTGAGTGTTCTGCGTTGCTGAGGGTTGTGTAATCTGCTTCCACATCACAATGTGCAACCAGAGAGCTGCACCGGTGCTGTTCAGACGTGTCCCATCCTGGCCTGGAAAAGACTCCTGCTGATGAAATTTTCATTGAGCTGATGAAGCGAAGCGTAGTTTCATAATTCTCTGGTGAGTTGCATCAGCTTGTGCTGATATTGTTCTATCAAGACCCACTAAGAGCAGATTTGATGTCTTGATAGCTGAGGGAACCTGTTCTGTTTGTGGAGCTTTAGAGTACATGCATCATGACTGAGGTTTAGTTTTGGATCATTTTATTGTCCCTTAACTGTCACTACAACGATGCACTCTGGTTTAAGTGACTACAGGATGACCAGCTTTTGAAGATCCCAACAGGGATTTTGCTGCACTGTTAGAAATGAAGGCACTAACTAGAACCATATAGAGCTCTTGATATAGGGCCCCATAGGAAAATCCTTTATAGTTCCTGGTAGAACCTTTTATGGAGGTTCCACCTATGACCACCTGCAGTGTTTCAACCTGACACCGTCCTGGTGTGTTTTAAGCGCATGTCTGTCGGGCCATAATGTCGAGTGATGCCGTAGGCATACCGGGTGGATGCGACAGGTGCCATCCAGCCATTTGCAACATATAACATCACTGTTCCAGTTTCTGGCCAGCCGCCTTCTCACCTAATGCCATCCAGCAGTGTTCCATGCACACACAAAAAGCACCTTTTGGCATCAGGCACTTATGCAAAAAAGCACTGACAAAGCAGAGCTATTTGAAGAGTTCGGAATGGGCTGAAATGCCAGAACCACATACCCATATAAAAAAAGGCTGTTTGGTATTTTATGGCACGAAATAATGGCAAAGATATCAACGATGGATCTATCTTGGAATTCAAGATACACTGGCATTTAAAAAAAAAATGGGTCAACATTTTCATTTTGAGATAAGTATCTTTAAACACCCATACTTTCAACAATCATGAAAAAACTCTTCTTCCCAAAAAGGGGAATTTGGATGATTTTTTAAATGGAATTCTTAGTTTTATAAAGAACCCTTGAAGAACCCTGTCTTTAAAAAGTGGTTCCTCGGAGGCACACGGTTCTGGGTAGAACCTCCTCAGGCCTTGAGGAAGAACCCCTTTTGGAACCCTTATTTCTAAGAGTGCGCTGACTACTACAGAATGCAGATATTACAACAACAATGCTTTCTCTAAAAGAGTGTAATAGTGGGATGCTGCCATAACTGTTACTGCAGGGATTCAAGCATCCCCATTGCTCCTTGATGTGCAGTGTTTACCAGTAAAATCCTCACAGAAGTGTGTGTTTAAAATTTAATGCTGACATGTAGAGATGCTTGAGATTCATGTTTGGCTCAACGACAGAGATGGTGATTCGTTCAGTGAGATATAATAGCCTGCCGCCAACTCTATTTCCCATATGTCCTTTTCAATACTTCTGAAAAGTTGGACCTTCTTTTGCATTGCCTCTAACGTGTTCAGAAATTTTAATGTGGGAGTAGAAACAATAAAATGTTTCTATTGCTTTTGGCACTGTGTGTCTTGCCAAACTTTGTGCAACTGTGGCATATGCTTCATGTTTATTTAAACATTTGGAAATCAGAGGAGGCTCTTGGTTAACACCGGGCCAATCTATTTTCCATTAAACTCCAAGTCAATAAAAATCAGCAGGGCTGTATTTCCACAATATGTTCACACTTACACTGGGAATGCTGTTTGATACCATTGAAAAGACCTTATAATTGGATGTTTTGACATGTATATCATCTTTTACATGTGATATTTAATTGTTTAATGATTGAGTGCTTGAACTTCAATCTGTATTCTGATTAAAATGTTAGATAAAGTCATGAGAAGGTGTCAGCAGGTAAAGTCAGCCAAAAATGCAGAGCAAATTAAAGCTTTTATGTTTTGTTTTGTTCATCTCAAGTACTCAATGTACCAACTGCACATGTTAGCTGTCCCTAGCAAGCCAACTGTGCACCAATTATGTGCTTATGTGATAACATACTAACTGATTTCATACTTGTTTTGTAACTCACTCTTGTCTTTTTACATCTGTGACGTGGAGCCACATGACCTCAGTTGTATTTTCAAGTTGTTCAGTGGATCACCTAAAACGTATTATCACAGTGTAAAGTTGATATGGCTGATGTATTAGCCAAAAAAAAAAGAGAGAGAAAGAAAGAAAATCAACAAATATGCAGCAAAATTAGCATTCATGAATTGTTTTTGGCCATCTGTGAAAAAAATCACTCTTATATTCACTCTTTTTACTTCTGTTTTGGTCTCCACCAGCATCAGAGGGAAATATGTTCTGCAGCTTTTTGCTAACTTTGTCTGTTGTTTGGAGCTTGAAAAGAAGTCAATTAGCTGCTCTACTGAGCTAATAACTTTGAAGTTAGATGATAATTCTCTGTGGGTTCATCACCATGAGTGACCCCATTTACATTATATATAGTCATTGCAGCTTTAATCCATGCTGCTAAGTATGAATTTCCATCTACAAGAACCCATTGCCTGGGGCGCCCCACGTACAGAGGCTGTGTCCTCGCCACAGCGGCCACGGGTTTGAGACTGGCTCCAGCCTTTTGCTGCATGTCATTTCCTCTCTCTTTCTCCCTTTCACGCTACATCTGTCATATCCAATAAAGGCAACAAAAGCCCCAAAAAATATCTTTAAAAAAAGAAGACCCCATTGCCTTTTAATGCACCACCTTCACCTCTAAAATTTGCTCATGTTCAGTCTAAACCTTTAGATTATTCAAGTCTAAAACACCTCCAGAAAGGGACATCAGCTTTGTCAAATGGCTCACAGCTCCATTTTGACATTACAAGAATCTCTGACTCCCAGCTTGGTTCTTACTCCGATTTTCTAGGAGAGGAAAAGCCAACACTCCAGGTCATTCGTTTTGATTGCTCACGGCTCCTTGCAGAGTATGAAGAAAACAACTCTTAGTGCGTGAACCACCATGGGATGTGAGGTGACTCAATCACCATGGTGACAGAAGAGGGCAACCCATCAATTCCTTACAAGACGAGGAAATACATTATTTTCCAGAATGACAGGGTCAAAAGTTGTGAACTCACCCACTCTACTAATCATTGACCCACTATGGGTCACCCTAAATGCAGAGGGCTCTCATTATTGCGTCAACAAAGCCTAATCACGAAGCAGAGTCAAGTGCTGACCTGTGAGGTATGATTAAGGTTTGAGTTGTATCATCACTATGGAGAAGCTGAAGAAGAATTTTAAAAAAGTGTGTGCTGTGAATCCAAACTCTAAATGGTGAGATATTAGGTTAAGAGTGTTACACACATCTTAAAAGAATAGGCTGATATTTTGGGAAATAAGACTGATACTTCTCTCATCTTTGCACACTAAATATTAAACTATAACCACAATATGGTATTCCTATATTCCCAGGGCTCCATGTTTTCCCTAAAGCTGGGCATACAACGTTTATGTATTAATATTATATTCCATTTCTGCCAATAGATGTCCCTATATCTTACACACTTGACCTTTATTGTTTGGAAAAGGTTGTCCGAAACCTTCACATGCAATCTTACTTGTCAATTTTAATCTTACATGTTAATATATGTATGCCTTTTTGTCTGATATATCTAATTATTGAGTTGTAGAGAGGAACCAAAGCTACTTTAGGGAAATACATATTTTGAAATTTTGAAGAAATTGAACTGGGGAATAAAGGACCTTGGGAACATAAATGCGCTCCGGGAAAATGTTAGTATGCCTTAGCATAAAGACTGGAAACAGTCTGCATAACCCTCTGAGAAACTCTTCTGTAATTACTGAGCTTTACAGGTGTCTATAGATGAGTTTTGTTACCTTTGGAAAAAGCAAGGCTGGTTATTTTGCCTTGTTTTTGCCTTCCTGAGCTAATCAGCTGTTAGGTGTAGCTTAACACCTAGCTATCATCTGTACATGGGACTCGTGGGTAGTAAATGAAAATGAAAATGGGCCCTGTATGGGACTGGGATTGGCCATGGGTTCCATAATTGCCCTATGCCAATTGCCCACATGGGTGGGTTAACCAAAAGGACCCCAGTCGACCCTTCTGGGCCCATACCCACTTGGTACCCAGGTATCCCTAGCATAACCTATGTGGGGCCCAATTGGGTAAAACCACCCATTTGGGCAATTGCCATGGGGCCCTTATGAAACCTGTGGCCAATCCCATATAGGGGCCATTTTTTAGCCCATTTACTACCCACATGGACCCCACATATAAATGTTGGCTTGTATTGTAGTAATGTGAAAGAGGTATCAATATTCTCATCCAGCTCTCGGCAATAAAGCAAATCAGCATATTTCCTAAAATATCTAAATATTCAGCCTATAAAACAAATGCACATTCCTGGGGATTCTTTCTTCACTTCACAGGTTTTTTGCCATAGCATTTATCACCAACTGCAGCACAGAAAAAGAAGAAATGCCTGGCTTTAAATGATTTCCTTTGTGTGTGACAGAAAGGCTTTCAAAGCTGCTGTTTTCTCTTCGTGTCCAGTGCTGAGGCTGCGTCTCAGGATCAGCCGAGCTAATTTGAAGCAGGTGATGTGGGAAAGTTATAATTGTGCTTTTGTTCACACATTCACAGCTGACAATGTACCACCTGCCACTGTGTGAAGCACGTTCTGATTATATGCCGCCTGTACTTGCCATGTGGTTTTCACACAGAATTTGTGTTACACATTGCATCTACTTCCATAATAATTCAGTCATGCTTTGCAAATCAGCTCATCAAAGATGCAGAACATAATCTCCTCTAACAGTGCCATATTTAAAGTCTTGAGAATGAGCATGCATTACTTCACTTTCGAATACATTAATATATTATCACACTGTCAATTCAGGAGGAGCAAGGTATTTGACATCTGAAATTGGAGGTTTTACTGTGTAAGAGTGTATCATTTTGCTGTAATGTGAAATGTGGCCTGGCAGCTGGAGTTCATTATCCTACTCTTGGCCTGGTGCCGGTTAGAGAGCAGACCTCAGAGCAGGTTTCAGACCTGACTCAGATTAGTGCAAGCTACCTTCACAATGGCTGGCTGTACAATAAGATGACCACACATCTCAAAGTTTGACTTGTTCATTCTCACTCGCCTACAAAGCCTCACCACATAAGCACAGTGTGTGATAGGTGGGGGCTATTTTTAGATGCATGGAAGTCACTTAGGTGTATGGCTTCCCTGGTGCAATCTATTTTCAATGATAAAAAACCTACCCAATTGGAAATGATAAAAGGGATAGTTTGGGATTTTTGACGTGGGGCTGTATTAGATACTTATGTATAGTCAGTGTATTACGTAGTATACATTAGCTGGCAGTCGTTGCGCTCCTTTTAATAAGATACATCCGTAATAATATTTCTTTTTCTGGATTTCTGGTCTTCCGAAAACAAAGACTAGATAGCAGCTACGATGTGATACAACCTCATCTCCCCGATCCAGCCTAAGAAAAAAAGAGACTTCATCAAAAATAAAGAGGCTGACAGGAGCGTGATGTAGGCCCACGGTGAACAAATCCGACAGGGCTACACCAAATGTCTCCCTGCTGACTTATTAGCATCCTGAAAAGTAGGTCAATCAAAGGAGGAGGGGAGACGCACGTTAAAAAACACATTTCAGTGATGGGAGTAATACAGCCAAAATACTACGCAAAAAGAAAATACATATATTTGTTTTCCCATAGTACTTAGCTCACAATGAAACAGATTTAATATAAAATATGTGCAGAGGCCTAATGTTGTGCAGTATTTAAGTGCATCATTTTGGTACAAAAACAAGTTGTAAGGGCATTTCAGAGCCATCTTTAAATAAGTAATCGTTGCTCATTAACACTATCTCGTCTCTGCTTTCTCCCAACCATGGCTCCTTACAAGCTAATTGCCAATTAATTCATTAAAGAGCTTTCCAAAAGATTCATTCCCTACAGAGCTGAAAATATTTTTCTTCACTTTTCTGTTTTTGTTGCCAAGCACTGAGTAGACCAGGATACATCTGTCTTAAAGAGCCTCTCCAATGAAAGCTTTTAACCTTTTCAACATGTCCATATGGTATTTTATATGCTAAGACATAGCATGAGTCAAATAAGCAGTCACTGCTATGGCCAAGCATTTCCACCCCGGACTTTGAGTGTGCCAATGACTGACTCAAAAAAGATTCAGACAACCAGAGTTTTATATGTCACATATTTAAGAAACAAAACCCATAAACGTATGGGTAGAAGCCAGATGTAGCCATGTATTGGTTTTGTCACTACCCAATCCATACCAGAACCCTGACCTGTCCTATCCCATCCCCAATTGGCTATCTTGAGCCTAACCATTTAAGTTCAATTCTTTTGCACGTGCACAATAAAACAAATTGGATTTGCAGTACATTAATTTGAGAATCCTAGGATATTGACAAGATGACCCACCCTACTCTGCCTCTGATTGACAAGTACTCGGAGTGGGACTGGTTAGGGTGAGGTAAGAATGCCAGGGCAAGCCAATCAGAGGCAGAGTAAGGCAGGGTAAGGTAGACCATTCCTTCACTCGCTCAGGAAACGAAATTTCTCTTCCGGTACAGATCGGCCAGCATTAGGTATTTTGAGCAAAACATTATCAGCTATTCCATAATGTAGTCAAGTCAAAGGCTCATTTTAATTACGTTTCTAACAAACAGCAACACGCTGGGCTTAAAAAATAAGCCAATGTGAAGTGACAAACACTGCAATTCCTCTAATGTCCACTTGAGGCTGGCTCAAAGAGCGAGTCAGTCCCCTTAGACCCCCATGTTAAAATGCCCAACTTTATAGCAGAAATAAACATGTTTACAGCCTGGTACTAATTATGATTTTGGGCTCTATAGATAATTTTCTCATTCATAAGTGTGTGGAGGGTGGATTTTATATAACTCATCCATTAGGCCTATTTTAGAGGCAGGGCCACTAATTGACAGACTGTCTCTGAGGGGTCACTACAGTCTATGAGTCAGATGCAGCCTTTACTCCTACATATTCCACCCTCTTGCCCAAATATGGACTCCAAAAATCCAAGATGGCGACAGTCACAATGCCAAACTCCAAACTTCAAAATGGTATACCATAATCCAATGGGTGACATCAGTCTAGCTACATTCATTCTCTTACAGTCTATGGTTTAAAATGTTGTAGAGGATAAGTCAAAGGTGAGCAGGTATTCTCAGATGCAAGTGAGCCACTGAGGGGTGGGTGGAGAAATGGGTGGGGCTTATTCATACATTTCTGCATAGTAAATGACCAAAAGGTGTAAAGTTACATAGAAGTCATTTTAAGCCATGAAGGAGTTATTTTTAAATGGAAAGAAACCTTCAAAATATGTAGTTTTGATGAAGTCAGCTTAGCTGTAAGTGGTCTAATGACAGCCAGGAGAGGAACTTTAACGTTGAGAACACCTTAAGCTCAAATCTGTTTTATTACATGATAATGTTTAATCTGCTGTCACTGCAATCAGGCAAAAAATATTAAATTCTCTTAAGACACAACTGTGTAACATAGCATTAATAATAATTCTGAAGCATGGGATATCTTTTCAGGATGAGACAATCACCAGCAATCAGATCTGATATTAAAAGGAGAAGATCATTATGGAGAGCTAATGCTGTACATTGTCACATTGCGATAATGATGACAACAGTGTAGTTTTCTTTTGATTTGAAGCTGGTTTGAAGTTTGCATCTTTCAGAGGCCCGTGTAACCTCACTGCTTTAATAATGGTGATGATGATGTCAACTCCTGCACATGAGAACAGGCATAGATGCAGAGAAAGAAGGCAGGCATGTGGATACGGAGCTTATATACAGTACAAAAGACTTTTATTTAATGCATGGAAAGGGATTTAAAAATGACATTAGTCGAACAAATATTCATTGCAGAGTGTGCATGTATGCGCGTGTGTGTGTGTGTCCATTGTTTATATTGCCTGTAACTATTCTATGCAGAGCATCTAAATATTTAATGGCATGTAAAGGCTTTTTTTCTGGATATGCTGTGTTTGCATATTTATATGCTTTTAAGGCTCCGCAAACAACTGTGTTGATGGCTCACAGTGGATTCAATAAAGTTGTGATTATGGGAAAGTATGGGGTTCTTGCAAATGGACTCCTTGTACATTTATCACTCATTTCACGGGGCCTATAATTCACTCTCTGGCCCATAATTTAAAAACACAATGCACAGCACATAATGCAAATGCACACGGGTCTTTGATGGATTTGTGTTATAATATGCATACGACATCCTAATTATTGCGGATGCTGGAAGGCCAGCACAGCCTGGGAAATGCAGAGCCAAATGCCTTTGTATTGATAGTACAGCAGGAGATAGCCCCAGGTAAACTTTTGCCTTTTTTCTTTTCTTGTCTTTTACAGTCAAGTTGTTATCGTGGTGGTGCTGGAAGCTGTCCAGACTAACTTTGATCATTTCTATAATCATGACCGTGGAGAAATCACCAAATATGATTGCTGTCCCGCATTCAGCTCTGCCCCCATCCCTGGAAATAAAAGCTGCAGAAAAGGAGGTAGGGTAGTACTTTTAGGGGAAAATGTGCTTCTTTTTTTTTCTTTGCTTTTTCTCTGACAGATCTTTGAAGTTATTTGTATCCTCAGGCACAGCAAAAGTACTGAGTGCGATAGCTTTTTATTTCACTGTAAGATTTGGTTTTTGTTTTGTTTCTTTTCCCGACTTTTTTTTTATGCAGCGCAGCATATTTTAGACACACTGATGGCGGCTGAGCCTAGGGGAGTTACAGCTTGTCTGTGTGCAGAGTGCACTTGTTAGGGTCTCTAGGTTCTAGCTGTGGAGTTCAAAATAACACTGTATGAAGGGAAAGATACAGAAAATGACATGACAGTCAAGTTTTAAAGGATATATTAAATTTTATAAACAAGTTTAGAAGTCTACAGTCGTGGTAGTGGCTCTGTGAGGTCACAGTGATGCTCTTAGGTAAGTGCAGATGTCATCATGTTAACATGCTCACAGAGGCAATGCTAACAGTTGATTCTTTACAGGAATAATGTTCTAATTCACCATCTTAGCCAAACATTTTTGTATGCTAACCTTTGATTAAAAGCAACAGACATGATTACCACCTGATAGTAATGGCATTTCTTGTTATCGTTTTTTTTTTTTTTTAATTATTATGATTTTTTTTATCATTATTTTTTCTTGGCTTTCTGCCTTTTTTGATGTTGGAATCAACGCCACGATCACTGCTTCAAGGACACAGCAGTAGAATGTGGGGTGCCCCCTCCACCAGGGACCCTGGGAGTGCCATTTTAGTAGAATTTTACATATTTGCCAATAAACCAAAACAACTGGATAATCACTAAAGTCAACCTCCTGTTGGAACTAGAGGAACAGTCAGGGGAACACCATTACGATATTTCATGTGATTCAGCGATAGCAATGACAAAATTTTGTGCCAATCCATTGAGATGTCAAGATATTTCACTGTATACTTGAAAACTTTGACCTACTGGTGGCACCACACAGATATTAGTGAAACGTCTGACATAAGACGAAGGGGTAACTTCCAGGGCTAACACCGAAGTGCCAATAACTGCAGTTCCTTGAATGGCCACTTGGGGCTGGCTCCAAAATGCCCAAATTTTATGCAGAACTAAACTTGTTTACAGCTTGGCTTTTCAGCTATTTCCTTGTTCGTGTGAACCATACAGGGGGTAAAGTTTTATATAATTCACCTGTGAAAAAAATAAAAGAAAAAAAAATTAAATGCTTGAATTATGCATAATTAAGGGTGTGGCTGCTTTGAGTGACAGGTGCTGTCCATTCGTTGGTAAGTTGCCACTATGGTGACAATGTTGGCTGACCCCAGTTTCACAGAGTATATGCATAGCCATAGCTCTCGTCATTTCGGTGTGCTTCCATTTCATGAAAGTTAATTGTACCATTTTGGTTGCCTAAAAGGTCTTGAGCCACATTTGGCTGTGCTGAAAGACCCTTTATTTTAATTTATGGTAAATATTTCCGTTTTAAACTTTTATTTTGCTAGTGAAAATTAGTGTTGGCTTTAGTTGACCAATAGATGTAAATGCACTATGCTAACAAGGCTAGCAACTGGCGTAACTTCACACTCTCATCCAAATATGGTCACTTCTTGCTCTAAAAAAAAAAAATGGCCAAAATGCCAAGGTTTCAAAACGGAAATTCACAAAGCAGTGGGTGAAGTCATGGTTGCTATATTCATCATTTTACACATTCTATGCATAAGACTAAAAAAAAAGCCACATGGTGGTTTTCGAGGAGAAGTCAGAGGACCACCAAAGTCATAGAATTCATCCTGTGACCATGAATGTTTCATGGCAATCCATACAATATTTGTTGAGATATTAGAGTCTGAACCAAAATGCTCGACCAAAGACCATTTTTGACGTCCCTACAGCCTTGTAACGAGCATCGCCAAAAATATGCAAAGCATTATATACAACACATTCATAATCACAACCATTAGTGGGTATCAATATGGTGTCATATAATAATGCAATTATGATATATTTTGCATAAAGATGCAGGTGTTAGATTGGTAAAGGGTTGGAGAGCATAATATAATTCACTGCTGACCTGCAGTATAATTAGATTCACGGGGAGCCTGATGTGGAAACAAGCTGGCAGCACATCAGTGGTCATTTTCAACAAGCTTCTCATCTCTGTGTCAGCTGTGAACTGTTGAGTGAGTCATTTTGGGCCAGAAGGGACAGACACCCCATAAGTTTATTGTTCAGACGGATGAGTTAAATACCAGTCTGAGCATACATGTCAATGAAATTTAAGGGTCATGAAACACTTTGTCACATTTTTGTGTTTGGTTTTGGAAGGTTCACGCTGCATAATTATGAATAAAGCAGCACAAATTTGGAACAAAAGGACTTATAATTAGCTTGTTGGCAGAGTTTTGGTTACATGTCATCTCAGTGGGGGATTCATAATGAATTCTGTTGCAGTCAGTATAACTCTAGTTAAGCATGACAGATGATCTGCACTCTATGTCATAATTGACCTCATCCTGTGTTGATACCACTTAAGACAGCAATCCATTTTGTCATGCACACAAAACCTCCCAATCTAGATCCTTCTCAGCGGTTTGATCAGCTATTTTCTCAGCCTGTAAAAACACGGCACCATGCAGCTTTTTTTGAAAGAGCTTTGAGACTTTCTGCATAAAGACGTCTGTATAGAAATTTCTCAGCACACTTGATATGAATGCTCTCTTAATCAAGGGTGAGTTTAGGTCTGAAAAGCTCTGAGTGTGGTTATAGAGGGGATGATTCTTCAGTGACAAAAGGTGCAATGTAGTTCACTGGAACATGTGTGTTGAAAATGTTTGCTTGATAACCCCAGGGATAAAACAGTCCTCCAGCCCTTTTTCTACCAGCCAAGCATGGATGGTTTACTCAATAGGGGCCTACAGGGAGCAGGCTGTGGGGCCAAGGACGCAGGGGGGCCTCCGGGCCAGTTTTAGTTTGAAGTTTAACATTTCTTTAAAGAATATAAAAAAAATCAATGAAAAAATAAGATTTGATTGTGTTTTGTTGCTTAAATACTGAGTATCTGCCAACAAAATACTTTTGATTTATGTTTGTTTTTCTTCATATTGTAGCTGCAAGGCATACTGAGGCTACAGTGACATTTGGTAAAATACAGCTACAACCTGCATGTCAGGCTTTCTTTGGTGCTGCCCTACAATATTCTGTACTGTGCTGCAGTATTTTGTATAATATCTGTAAAAAGGTGTGTTAATGTGCATCTATTGTGTTGGGAGGCTCTGGACAGGTGTGAAACAGCCTCTTTTCATCTCCACTGTGGACAAATACTGAAGCTGAAACGCAGTTTTTGAATCAGTGGCAACATGAGTATATATTTCACTTGCAAGACAAATAAGTGACTACAAAGAGACACGCAACAAATACAAAGTGACACAAAACAACAACAAGGTAACACAAAACAACCACAAAAAGAGACACCAAACGACCACAAAAAGACACAAAACAACTACAAAGTGGCACATAAGAAGTACATTGTGTCACAAAGGGAGTATAAAGTGACACTAAACCTCGCAAAACAACAAAGAGATGCAACAAGACTAAAAAGAGATGCAAAATAACCGACTATGAATAGAAACAAACAACTAAAAAAAACACACAAAACTACTGCAAAGTGACACAAAATGAGTACAAAGTTACACAAAAGGGATACAACGACATAAGATGACTTAAATGACACGCAAAACAACCATATGCAAAGCAACTAAAAGAGATACAAAAAGATAACAACTACGAACAGACACAATGACAACAAATAGATGTAAAATGACACAAAATGTGGCCACATCCTTTTGCATTGGGTCTCTTGCAGGTGGGGTGAGGGATCTTTTACATGTGTGTCCAGGGGCCCATTTTTCTCATAATCTGTCCATGCAACTGAGTATCACCGGATATAAAGCAATCTTTGCCTTACGTTCTAATATTTTTGCATATGATGATTGAAGCACAAACTCCAAGGTTAGCAGACACCCTAATCAGGAAATTTTTTCCAATTTGTGTTCAAACAAATATAGTGCCCTGCTCAGCATATAATAGTACCCAAGGTCTGAGACACCATGTCTGTAGTCTATGCACAACTTGATGAAAAGTGGCGGGAATAATGGCTTCTAATTGGAACTTTTATGGAGCCGCACAGCTTCACGTCTCATTCTTTCACAATTATATGACATCTGTATGGTCTAAAGTATCTGCCAGGGCCACAACATTATCAACATTATCAGGTGTGCTGATATTCAAGGCTGTTGACTTGGTTACGAAGAAAAACATACAAACAAACTATGAAAAAAAATTCTTCTAAATAACTCCAATAATGCATATGACTCAGTTCACTCACGATGTTAAATAACTATTTTCTCTGCTTTTTTGTTTTTGTTAGAAATGCATATTTAGGCTTTTGTAAATCAAATTTAAAGACTTGTGCAGTTGATTTGTCCCTGCTGAGAAACTGATTGTCATGTAGATCTCATTTCCTGTGAAACTGACTCCCACAGATTATAATCCACTTGATTTGAGAGTGGTTGTTACCGCAACTACAAAACAAATCAAAACAATCTGAAGTGCCACTCTGTTGTGTAACTACAAGTGCTGTTGATGCAACTAAATCAACCAAGTGCTCGTTACTAAAATTAGATTCAAAAAGCTTCATCAGCCAACAGTTCTCCTGTTTCTTTATGGCCTTTCCTCTTCTGCTCATGCATTTCCACACAGAAAACAGAACATACAAGCCATATTTTAAAAACTCTGTGCTATACTGTGTTTGGCCAAGTCACTGAGTTCCATAAAAAAACTTGATAAAACTTAGTCAATGAAAAAAAAATAAGTTTAATATAACTTCCCTGAGCATATCAGCTAATTAATTGATGGGGAACTTATCAAAGGAACCACAGTAATAAAGTTGCAGAAAATAATTAGTGCCTGCTTAAGCCTTCATTCATTTATAGCTATTAAGATTCTTTGATTAAAGCACTGTGTAGGTTGTCACTCATGGAGCGGAGGAGGAATTGGGAAATTAAATCTTTTTTTTTCATGTTAGTTAAACACTGTAAATGTCGACATCATGGTGCATGTTTCAAATCCACTGAAAGAGGTCTAGGTAAAACAACATAAAACCTTGCCCATGCTAATTAATTAATCAATTATTATTATTACCCTACATTTCAAAGTTATGAAAACATGTATTAAAGCTTTTAGTGCATCCACATAAAAGCAAATGTGGAGCATAAAGCAGGACATCAAAGAGGATGCAGCAATACCTGCAGATAGGATGGCAAAAAAAAAAAAATTCAGGCACCAGGGACGATGTAAAATGTCCCTAGAAATATGGATGGAAAGAAACAAAGGCAAA